>NW_025939421.1:190234-192948 GCF_000764305.2 Hyalella azteca | reverse complement strand
ATGTATTCATCATTCCTCATGTATTCATCATTCCTTATGTCTTCATCATTCCTCATGTCTTCATCATTCCTCATGTATTCATCATTCCTCATGTATTCATCATTGCTCATGTCTTCATCATTCCTTATGTATTCATCATTCCTTATGTATTCACCAGTAATCATCCCTAATAAACACCCATGTGTGGGCAGGGGTGATCCTATACATCCTGCTGGTGGGCTACCCGCCCTTCTGGGATGAGGACCAACACCGCCTCTACGCGCAGATCAAGGCCGGCGCTTACGATGTCAGACAAGCTTTATACTTTACATTATAATTTTATACTTCATTTCATCATTTCATATTTCATTTTATCATTTTATACTTCATTTTATTATTTTATACTTCATTATTATCATTTTATACTTCATTATTATCATTAGACAAGCTTTATACTTCATTATTATATTATCTTACCATTTATTATTAACTTGATGTAGCGTAGCTTCATATCGTTGTAGACATGAAAATTTTTTACTGTATATTATTTATTATTTTTTTAATACCTTTTATTGTTATATGTATGAAAAAATTTAAAAGCAGAAAAAAAACGAGTAAATTTACCAGAATTTTGTTACAAACGGGCTATTTATGCGTTAGAACATTTTAATTTAAATTTTCTTAAAAACCTTTCGATTCACATTTTTTGAGGGATAAGAGCTTGAGCTCTGTTATGATAAGGTTAAGTAGTACAAAGCCTAATTTCTACACGATATTGGCAGAACACCGTGGAGGTGTTATCGTTCGAGACTTCTGCTTGCCTATCCGCCTCATTTTGCTGCGCGCCTTCACGCTGAACCCAGAATGTGATACCCTCTGATTACGTTACCTTCAGCCTTATTACCCTCACCTCACGACGTTTTTTATCTGAAGGCAATATCTAGATTTTTTATCTAGATATTGCCTATCAAATTTATAATATCAAAATTAATTTTCAAATTTTCGGCTCTACTTCAGTTGCCCGTGATTCAAGGATTTTAGAATCGTTGTATATTTTCATACGAAATCTTTTTCTTAGGACCGATTAAGTTTTTTATTTCCTCATATATATTAAATGATTTGATCTCACTGACACCTACTTCTTCACCCCCAGCCGGAGAATTTTTCTTTTAATCTGAAACAATAAACAATTACATTTATGGTCTATATAAGGTTTATATCTCAAAAAAAAAAAACATATATTTTCTCATATAAAGATTTTTATCTTACTGACGCCTACTCCTATCTTCACCCCCAGCCGGAGAAATTTTTCTTTTATTAATATGAAACAATAAAAATTAAATTTTTGGTCTTTTAAGTGTTGATATTTAAAAAAACTAAATATTTTCTGATATATATTAAATAATTTGATCTCAGTGACACCTACTCCTGTCTTCACCCCCAGCCAGAGAATTTTTCTTTTAATAATTTGAAACAATAAACAATAAAATTTTTGGTCTTTGTAAGGCTGATGTCTCAAAAAATTAAATATTTTCTCATTTATATTAAATAATTTTATTTCACTGACACTCCTATCTTCACCCCCAGCCGGAAAATTTTTCTTTTAATAATCTGAAACAAACAATTGAATTTTTGTCTTTATTAGGTTGATATCTAAAAAAAATATTCCCTCACATATATTAAATGATTTTAATCTCACTGACACCTACTTCTATCTTCACCCCCAGCCGGAGAACCTGCTGCTGGCGAGCAAGGCCAAGGGCGCGGCCGTCAAACTCGCCGACTTCGGCCTCGCCATCGAAGTCCAGGGCGACCAGCANAGTCTATCCTAATTAGTGAAGAAACGCTTAGGGAAGAGCCGAGCCTGTTCGAAGCCTCTCGGCTTTCAATCAGGGTAAGAAAAGTAAGAGGCGATGTGGCTGAAGTGACGCCACAGAAGTGAATTATTTGTCGTGACCCTTGTATTCTAACTTACTTATACTGACCCACTTATCCTGACCCACTTGCTCTGACTCACTTATCCTAACCCACTTACCCTGACCCACTTATCCTGACCCACTTACTCTGACCCACTTATCCTGACCCACTTATTCTGACCCATTTATCCTGACCCACTTACCCTGACCCACTTACCTTGACCCACTTACCCTGACCCACTTACCCTGACCCACTTATCCTGACCCACTTATCCTGACCCACTTACCCTGACCCACTTATTCTGACCCACTTACCCTGATCCACTTATCCTGACCCACTTACCCTGACCCACTTATCCTGACCCACTTACCCTGACCCACTTACCCTGACCCACTTATCCTGACCCACTTATTCTGGCCCACTTACCCTGACCCACTTATCCTGACCCACTTAGCCTGACCCACTTATACTGGCCCACTTACCCTGACCCACTTACCCTGACCCACTTACCCTGACCCACTTAACCTGACCCACTTATCCTGACCCACTTACCCTGATCCACTTACCCTGACCCACTTACTCTGACCCACTTACCCTGACCGCAGGGTTCGCCGGCACCCCCGGCTATCTGTCGCCCGAGGTTCTGAAGAAGGAACCTTACGGCAAGCCTGTCGACATCTGGGCCTGCGGTGAGTGAACCGGTGTGAACCCCGGGACGGTGAGTGAACCGGTGTGAACCCCGGGGCGGTGAGTGAACCGGTGTGAACCCCGGGGCGGTGAGTGAACCGGTGTGAACCCCGGGGCGGTGAGTGAACCGG
>NW_025939421.1:0-190055 GCF_000764305.2 Hyalella azteca | reverse complement strand
ATGTATTCATCATTCCTCATGTATTCATCATTCCTTATGTCTTCATCATTCCTCATGTCTTCATCATTCCTCATGTATTCATCATTCCTCATGTATTCATCATTGCTCATGTCTTCATCATTCCTTATGTATTCATCATTCCTTATGTATTCACCAGTAATCATCCCTAATAAACACCCATGTGTGGGCAGGGGTGATCCTATACATCCTGCTGGTGGGCTACCCGCCCTTCTGGGATGAAGACCAACACCGCCTCTACGCGCAGATCAAGGCCGGCGCCTACGATGTCAGACAAGCTTTATACTTTATTATTATCATTTTATACTTCATTTTATCATTTTATACTTCATTAATATCATTAGGCAAGCTTTATACTTCATTATTATCATTTTATACTTCATTATTATTATTTTATACTTCATTTTATCATTTTATATTTCATTTTATCATTTTATACTTCATTATTATCATTGGACAAGCTTTATACTTCATTATTATATTATCTTACCATTTATTATTAACTTGATGTAGCGTAGCTTCATATTGTTGTAGACATGAAAAATGTTTACTGTAAATTATTTAATATTTTTTTTATTACCTTTTATTGTTGTATACATTAAAAAATTTAAAAGCAAAAAAAAAAACCGAGTGAATTTACCAGAATTTTATTACAAACGGTGTAGAGACCAACTCCATCATGTCAGAAGAATGCGGGCTACTTATTCGTTAGAAGCTTTTGATTTAAATTTTCGTAAGAACCTTTCAATTCTCATATTTAAAAGGATACGAAATTGAGCTCTGTTAAGATAAAGTTTAGCAGATAAGCTACAAAGCCTAATTTCTACACCATTTTGGCAGAAGACCGTGGCAGGTGTTATCGCTCTAGACTTCTGCTTGCCTATCCGCCTCATTTTGCTGCGCGTTTTCAAGCGGAACAAATCGACGTTCTTTGTCTGAAGGAAATATATAATTTTTTTGAAATTATTTTTAAATTTTTGGGCTCTAGTTAAGTTAACGATTCCAAGGACCTTGGAATCGTTGTATATTTTTATACGAAATCTTTTTCTTAGGACCGATTAAGTTTTCATTTGATTGAAAATTTCGATCTATGCTTTTTTCACGCTACTTTGTCCATTTATCAATCTATTCAGGATTTAATCTCTTAGGAGTAAATTATGCTCTTTCTATTGATCATGCGTTTGGTGTTCTAGAATTTTTATGATGATGGAGTTTTTTTAACGTTTATGGTAAATTTATCTGAATTCACTTGGCATTTTCTCCGCTTTTGAATTCATTTTTGATTTGGGATTTAAGGATATGAGTATCTTTTAATACTTCGGGTATAAAGTGTTTATATCACTTCACTAATCTTGTTAGTGTTGTAGGTATACATTGGTTTAGTGCAGAAAAAACTTTAGTCGCTGGCTCTGTAAATGCTTTATTCACTCAACAGAAAGCATTATTATTGTCAGTTTCATGAATAATTCATTGAGTTTGAAAAGCAATATCATTCATGATTATCTTACCTACTCTATTTAATTATGAAAAATATAAAAATTTTTATATTTTGATCAGTTTTATAAGGAGTGACAATAATCTTAGAATATTACTGAATATCTGCAACGTCTCGTATATGAATTACAAGATTCTCCTCATCAACTCGATGCTCACCGTCAACCCCGCCAAGCGCATCACCGCCGCCGAGGCCCTCAAGCACCCCTGGATCTGCGTACGTTGCCCTCACTCTTATTACCCTTATTACCCTCACCCTTATTACCCTTATTACCCTCAGCCTTATTACCCTTATTACCCTCAGCCTTATTACCCTCACCCTTGTTATCCTCACCCTTATTACCCTCGCCTTTATGGCCCTCACCCTTATTACCCTCAGCCTTATTATCCTTACCCTTATTACCCTCACTCTTATTACCTTCACCCTTATTACCTCCAGCCGTATTACCCTCACCCTTATTACCCTCAGCTTTATTACCCTCACCCTTATTACCCTTACCTTTATTACCCTCACTCTTATTACCCTCAGCCTTATTACCCTCAGCCTTATTACCCTCAGCCTTATTACCCTCAGCCTTATTACCCTCACTCTTATTACCCTTGTTACCCTCAATCTTATTACCCTCAGCCTTATTACCCTCGCCTGTATTACCCTCTCTCTTATTACCCTTGTTACCCTCAATCTTATTACCCTCAGCCTTTTTGTCCTCGCCTGTATTATCCTCACTCTTATTACCCTTGTTACCCTCAATCTTATTACCCTCAGCCTTATTACCCTCGCCTGTATTACCCTCACCCTTATTACCCTCACCCCTATTACCTCACTCATATTACCCTCAGCCTTATTACCTCACCTTTATTGCCCTTACTCTTACCCTCATCCTCGTCTTACTCTCAGGTTACTTTACTATTAGTTTACATTACCTCAGAATAAGTTTCCTTCCGATCGCGTTGATTGGAAATATGTTGTTTGTTTCTCATCGTTGTTTCCTTCCAGAATATGATCCCTCTGATTACGTTACCCTCCTCTTTATTACCCTCAGATTGTGTTAACTTCATAGTATGCTGCCTTGAGATTATACTACTCTGAACTCTAAGTTTATAAGACGCTTGATTAGCCTCTGAGGCTACCTTCAGATAAGGCTACCCCTCTTTTTTAACGTACACTCAAAAAATGATACCCTCTGATATTACAGCCCTCGTTATACCTTACACTTAAATAAGGTTACCCTCGTACTATGCTTTCCTCGTATTGCCGTACACTTGACAATGTTACCCTCAGATTATGCTGCTCTCAGTTAGAATTTCCCTCAGAATTAACATCTTCACGCAGTTAGTCCCTCAAAATATATTTGTCTGAATTTTCCTTACGATATTATGTCACATTATTGTAGTTTCCCTACACAAACTACATATAATAGCGAGTTATTCACAGTTGCGGATGACTATTTCTATTGCGTGATTAACTCGAATTATTGATTTATTTAATTATTAAATTATTTAACATTTATAATGATAGAATATATTAATCAAATCTATTTAGCTTTATTAACGTGAATATATTGATGTAAACATTAACCTGTTGAGCTCCCGAAATACATAAATACATTTTTTTCCTTGTCGGAAAATTTAGAGCATTTATTTTCTCTTAAAATTGATTAATTTTTAAAAACAATAGTTTTCTTCTGTGATTATATATTAACTATTATATTAGTTAGATATAAATTAATATATATTTAGCTAATACCATAATTAGTATGTAATATATAAAGTAATATTAGTTATTAAAATATATGTTTATGTTGCAGCAACGCGAGCGCGTGGCGTCTGTGGTGCACAGGCAGGAGACCGTCGACTGCCTCAGAAAGTTCAACGCCAGAAGAAAACTCAAGGTAATTCATGGTTATCAGCATAGATATCATCATAGTTATCATAGTTGTCGCAGTTATCATAGTTATCTTCATTGTTATCATTGCTATCATCACTGTTATCATAATTGTTATCATCACTGTTATCATAATTGTTATCAACATTGGTATCGTCATTGTTATCATTATTGTTATAATCACTGTTATCCTAATTGTTATCATCACTGTTATCTTAATTGTTATCATCATTGTTATCACTGTTATCTTAGTTGTTATCGTCATTGTTATAATCATTGTTATCATCATAGTTATCGCAACTATCACTGAATTATCTGTGTCATCAGAGGTATCGGGGTTATCAGGTTTATCAGTATCATCAGAGACGTTAGAGTTATCGGTGTTATCTGAGTTATCATTATCAGAGAGCCATACTTGCAACGATATCATCAGGATCTTATCATCGCCACATCAACATCTACAATGTTGTCACTATCATCTACAATGATGAAGAATGATAGTAAAGCTCACTCCATTCTCCCGTCTCGTATAATGATTTAAGTGCACTTAACAAACAGAACACTATATAAGATAATGATTAATAAAGGATAGTATTAATAATTGAATGATGACTAGGACTACTAGGATATTATCCTAGTTGAGGTAATTAGCAATACTGAATAGAAACGTTTTAATGTAAGCATTTTTTTCTATTGGATTTCTGCGTAATTTTACAGAGGATCTTCAATATTATGCAAGATATTCTAACTTACTTTGATGGTTGGATAGTTTTAAAGATACTTACTGGCTTTAAGTGTACATGGACACTTTCTTCCACACTTTCGGCCTTTCTTTCAACCACACTTTCTGCCTCACTTTCTACCACATTTTCTACCAGACTTCCTGCCTTACTTTCTACCATAATTTCTACCACACTTTCTAACACAATTTCTACCATACTTTCTACCACAATTTATACTTCACTTTCTACCACACTCCCTGCCTCACTTTCTACCACAGTTTCTACCACACGTTCTACCACGTTTTCTGCCTCACTTTCTACCACAATTTCTACCACACTTTCTACCACACTCTCTACCCACCTGGGAAACTTCATTGCTGGTTCGAACCTCATCCATTTATCTTCCACCTATAATCTTTTTCGTCTTATTTCGAGAACAGATTCTTATCATAACGTATTCCGTGCTATTCTCTAAAGAAACTTCCTTTAAAAACGCAGTGTAGTCGTTCTTTTAATTTCAATGGTTCCGAGTTTCGTCTAATCGTGTTGGTTATACTTCTTGAAAAGAAGTGGTCACCCCTCATAAAGTGAGGTGGTTACTCTTGGAAAAAGGGTCATTACTCTGTTGTAATGGGGGTGGTTATCCTCTTTTTAACAGGGGTTGGTTATGCTTTCAAAAGAGAGGGATTACCCATTTGAAAAGAGAGCGATTACCTCTCTTGAAAAGGGGTGTTTACCCTCTTGAAAAAGGGGAGGTTATCTTTTGATAAGGATCGTTTCCTGCTGATTCAGAAGTCAAGTTGTATGTATCTCAACCACTCTTTCGTATAACATTATTCGTTGATAACATGTCGCATAGCGTTGATAATATGCCACATGCCACATATCGTTGATTACATTACTTGTTGATAACACGCCACGTATATAATTGATTTAAATAGTTGCCCTCGCTATATAGATAATAATTTCCATAGATGGCCTCGCCACATATCATTTGTACAGCTGTCCCGCCATATATATAGTTAACTTGTATAGATTCTTGCGGCACACTGCTTACCCAAGCTTGTATCATTCATTCTCGCACTCAAATAAATGAGTGAGACTTTGTCCAAATAACGATGCACTTTTTGCCTTGTGTGGGTCATCCTGACACAGTTTGGTCTAGCTAAAGGACGTATCAGTGTTACGTCCGCTCTTTGCTAGTGCTGTGGGTAAGACGTGACCCATTAATACGGCAATATGACCCGCTATTTGTTTGAGTGTGCAGTTAATGCTAGTGGCTAGTCGATTCCTAACGAACCTTGAATTTAAAAGTATAATATTTTATATTTCTTACCATGAAGATGGATTATGCAGTGCAGCTGTAAATTCGCTAAAATAAAATGAATCAATAAAATATTAATATAAGTATTAAAATCACTTGTTTGCTTAAAATCGCAAGTTAACCAGGAATTTAAAAGCAAAGACAATATCACAAAAATTCACCATATCTTCATTAAAGAAAACGTTTCAGAGACCAGCTCCATCGTCAGTTCATGACACAAAGTTCAGTTCAGAAGAATTTCAGTCCTAGAAACACAAATACAATCAATTAGTAAAGTCCACTAGCCGGTATTAAAACGGAAAGCTAGTAAATGTGACAAGAAATGAACGCTGGTAAATGGCCTATCTATTTACTATTTTAAGAGGAAAGGAGCTAAAAGCGACATTCAGATTAGGCTTCTGTTTGAATATATGCAGGGATTACAAAATTTGTAGATCAGTAACACCGGATGTGGAAGCTAGAACTTTAAAATCACTATCAGATACAGAGGTGTTGCACTGCTCAGCATGAACACGTATACAGCAGAATAAGGTGGATGTGCAAGTAGGTTCCCCGCTCTATAACTCCTGCCCTTATGCTCAGCCAGCCTAGTATAGAAATTGCGTGACGTCATACTGACGTACGCTGATGCGCACTGCGCACAACTACATCTGTAAACTAGTGACGATCGCATAAGAACAGGAAGGGTATACTTATACCTGAACAAAACGAGCCCACTTTGTTATGAACTGACGATGGAGCTGGTCTCCGAAACGTTTTCTCTTATAAAGATATGGTGAATTTTTGTGGTATTATCTTTGCTTTTAAATTCCTGGTAAAATACCGTATTGATTAATTAGCGGCTGTAAATTGAATTAGAACGCTGATTATATAGAAGGTGACTTAAGAAAACCTAACATCAATACATTAACGGTGAAGTTAGATAATAGGATGATTAGATAAGACATTAATAAAGATAATTTTGCCAAAAGAGAGGCGCGGTTGTTTGGCTTCAGTTTGGGCTTGCGATGTCAGCATTTCTGGGGCTTGTTCGGACCACATTTGTCGGGGTGACTTCTAGGGGGGATTTCTGAGGTGACTCTGATGTGACTTTTGAGGTGTATTCCGTGATGACTTCCTAGGTGACTTGACATGAGACTTGTTCATTACAGGGCGCTATTCTCACGTCTTGTCGTAACACCATTGCTTGTTACAGGGCGCTATTCTCACGACTTGTCGTAACACCATTGCTCGTTACAGGGCGCTATTCTCACGACTTGTCGTAACACCATTGCTCGTTACAGGGCGCTATTCTTACGACAATGCTGGCCACGGCCTGCAACTTCTCTAGTAAGTTCTAAGTTAAGAACTCCCCTCATCGTCTTGCTTCTCTGGCCCCGGTAAGTCGTTAATAATAATTTCAATCGCCTGTAATTTCGGTTAGTTTTTAAAATAATTTATTGGTTATTTAAACGGCAGTTAATTAGGTCAGGTTGACGTATTTTTTAGTTATGTTTCTTAGGATTAATTTTTTCGTCTGCTTGTGTTTTAGGGTGTCTGTTTGTGACTTGAATTGTTTGTTTGTATGAAACCTTGAATTAGTGCGTGTATATGAAGCCTATATTGCATGTGTTTGTATGAAGTCATTTAGTATGATTAAGTTGTTGAATAATGGTTAAATGATGTATAAATTATTCATGTGTTGAATGTCTTGATGAAATATTTAGAGGAATATATATTGAAGCGAGCGGTGATAAGTCAATGGGCGAGACAAGATGTATATATGCATCTACTATATACGTTAATTTAGATAATATTGTAGATATAGGTTTATACACTGCATGTAAACGACGATTTTCGTTATTATAGTAAATTCAAGAAGCGTAAAGATGAATGTAAACATGCTACATAACTAAAAAATTAATAAAATTAAACAAAATGCGGACGCAAGAATTTATAAAAGCGAGGAAAGCCGCCTTAGGAAATACAGAGTAATTTCGATTGTCATATTTTTAAATGCACTTGCATTAAATTATAATATTATATTAAATTTAATAGCATTCTTGGTGCATTTTTGGGACAGGAATTTAGTTGTGTTTTTTGTTCAGAATCTAATATACAACTGCCCTATTTTACAGGTCATTTTACGTGGAAATTTTTCCAATTTGTGTAGGTTTTATGCGAATTTTCAACTTTTTTAAAGTTTTTATTTATATTTTTTAAAGTTGTCTGCTTTTCAAAAAAGGTTTTAAATATGAAAAAATTAAAACTTGAAAGTTTCTAAAAGTTTGTAAAGCAAGTATTTGAAGCTTTTAAATACGGAAACTTAGATTTCTGTGAAGAGTGTAAGCGAATCTACGTGAAGTTTGAAAAAATAAGCATATAGCGGCATTGTATTAAAGTTCAAAACTACAAAAATTAATTTTCTTTTTAAGGAAAACATCGGGATAGAGAGTCTTAGAAACACTTAGTCTAAAATGACATCAACATTTCATAGATTTTCTTGTAACATGTTTCTGCACTGCCGAGATGTAAACATGCACACAACCTTGGAGACCTGCAACCAGGTAATAGTCTAGTTACCAGCATCGGGTTACCGGGTAACCGTCCAGCAACAGGTAACTTCTGAATACCTTGTCAAAACTTTAATAATATTTTTTTCAATGGTTTCGAAGGCGGTTTCGCATGGCAGCTTCTGCATTCTTAATGTGGTTTCACTGTAGAACTTTCGGTGTTGTTTTCATAACAACTTTTGTGGCTATATGTTTGTGACCCAAGTTTGTCATTCCAATTACGGTTCATGTCTGCACATTTATTATTTTTACTTGTTCACTTTTTTATTAGAGATTTTTAAAGTCTAATTCGATTTTATGCACAACTTCCTTCCCTTCTGCACACTTGGACTTATTCTGCACGCCTTTTTCAGCTATATTTCTGCACAATTTTATTCATATTTTGCACTCTTTCTCCTTTTCTGCACATTTTGCTCCCTTTCTGCACATTTTTCACCCTTTCTGCACATTTTGCTCCCTTTCTGCACACATTTAGCTCTTCTGCACAAATTATCCTTATTAAAAACTGACTACATTTATTCCATTTATTCACAAGCGGACAAATAGCGTTGAAATAACGTTTGAAGGACGTAATTTCAAAATTAAAACGACGCAATTTCAACGTCCAAACGAGGTAATTTGAACGTTAAAAGGACGTAATGTCAACGTTCAAACAGCTCAATTTCAACGTTCATACAAACGTTGTATTACCGTTGATTCAACGTTAGATGTGTGGAAGATTTCTTCGACGTTCGTCAACTGATATTTATTCATAGTTTCAATTAATTATTATTCGTGTTTTCTTCATTTCATTTGGTGTTTTTTAACCTAATCTTTATTGTGTTATTTTTGTCCAAACACATACTTAGCAATCAAATAGCCACATTAACATTTATCAACCATAATATTTTTTGATGATCCTAATAACTGATTGGCTTTCAACTTGCAGTCGCAGTTGTAAAGAAAATATTGTATGTGGGATTAAATTTTCGCGTATAGTTTGTGTGCAATCTTTTTTTAATAATTCCAGCATTTTACGTACTTCATTCCGGACTGCATTTTCAACCTCTCAGGTCTTCATTTTTGATTGTGTTTTGCTTCATACAATATACAGCTGTGTGCTTCATGGGTGCAGCTGTGTAGTCACCCTATTATCTTACATATTTACGCATTTCTATATAGTAAATAAATACGTCTGCTATAGCGTGAGTGCAGATGTTTAATCTCACACTTCCGTACAGCACCAACAGCTGGCCATCGTCTCCACCACATCACTCTTGATCCATCATTATACTGAACCTTGATCATCATCATTATTATCTTGTCATGTTTACGACCAAGTCATGTTTACGACCAAGTCATGTTTACGACCATGTCATGTTTACGACCATGTCATGTTAACGACCATGTCATGTTTACGACCATGTCATGTTTATATGTCATGTTTACGACTATGTCATGTTTACGACCATGTCATGTTTACGACCATGTCATGTTTACGACCATGTCATGTTTACGACCATGTCATGTTTACGACCATGTCATGTGTACGACCATGTCATGTTTACGACCTTGTCATGTTTACGACCATGTCATGTTTACGACTATGTCATGTTTACAACCATGTCATGTTTACGACCATGTCATGTTTACGACCATGTCATGTTTACGACAATGTCATGTTTACGACCATGTCATGTTTACGACCATGTCATGTGTACGACAATTTTTCACGATTTTTTCCCCGTTTCGCTTGTGCCGCAGAATCGCTCATCGACTTGTGCTTCTGGTGCTGAATTTTTATTCCTATTTTCTTTTTTCAAATTAAATTCTGAGTGACAAATTCTTCCAAGAAATTATCAATGATTTATTATAAATTGGTCCTTCAATGATGACTTATTTGTGTTTGAATTTGTGGCAAATCTCGTTTGGCCAATATACAGTGTGTGTGCGCAACTTCTCGAGTAAGTAGCACGCTACTTCTTCCCAATGGTACCGTCACTTAACTACCATCCAGGTAGGTCATTACTTATCCCTTTTTATTACCATTTACTTGTAATTTGGTTGGTGAAAGTACTTACTGATGGTAAAGGTGGTAGTTTTTTTAATGGTAGTGCGGTAGTTCACTATTGTTGATAGTGGTAGGGTACTTAATTCTTGCCATTTGCGTGTACTTTGGTTGGTGAAAGTAGTTACTGAGGGTACGGGTGGTAGCTTTTTAGCGCATTTTCTCATTTATGGAAAAAATGCACTATTGTGCTCGCCATGTCTGTCTGTTCGTCCGNACATGCACTATATTGTGCTCGCCATGTCCGTCCGTCTGTCTGTCTGTCCGTCTGTCTGTCCGTCCGTGACTTCACGTTTTCGCCGACGAGAAAATGCTCTCACTGTCACTCACTGCAGTGAGTACTGAGATATATTTTTTTACTGGTAGCGCAGGCTTGTACTGCGTAAGCTGGGACCGTGATTATTTAATGTTAATAGGAGCATATGTTGATTAATTTATGTAATGTTGATTATTGTTACTGTAGCTTTTCAATATAGTGGCAAGTAGTTTTAATTTATGGGTGATTATGTAGAACAATACTCGGTGCTATAGGACCAAGTTTTTCTGTACGAACTAATAACATTTAAATCAAGCTGCATGGTCATGGTTCATTTTCTCTTTACCTTTTCACACATTACCTTTTCTTATGAAGAGGTCGACACCAAGTTTACGTCTAAGTCGAAGATATCATAAAAGTACTAAATTTTATTTATTTATTTCAATCGCATTGAAACTTTATTCGCCCATTTTTGAAACTTCAAATTACTGATAAATCGATATAGGAAATGGAGTAAAGTTTAAGCAGATGCGTGTTTGCATTTTCAAGAAAAAATCTGCTTGATGCGTGACCTAAATTAGACGAATATTATGCAGTGTAAAGAATTGCGATGCAAATGAGATAATTTTGATGAAAATACGGAAATTTTGATGAAAATGGATGAATTTTGATGAAAATTTGATGCAGATGGACGATTTTTTCTTCTTTTTCACTATCTTGTACAAAATAGTGCGCTAAGCTAACATGTGTGGAAATGCTGATGGAATTTTTTACATACGTTTATTGTTATGATGTTTGATAATTGTGATGTGATTAATGATAATGAGTGATGAGACGGCAGATTGTGAAGAATGAAAGCGATGTATGTGTGATGAATATAATAGTATGTATGTGTGATGAACTGACTGAAGGTAAGAAGTATGCTCGAGATTTCAGATTTTTTTATTCATTGAAGTTAGAAATTTATTTTGTTATTAAAAATTAGATGTTTATATGAAAATTAGATAGACTGGACCTAAACTGACGGCAGCGAATGTCGTTTGGTTCGCCATGGTAAGTCTGTTTATGGTTTAATTTTATTATTTAAGTAAAATCATATTATGTAAATTGTTATTGTAAGTAAAATTGCAAGCAATAACTATGAGTTGTTATTTGAATTGTTTTGTAAAATCTTTATTGACGCTTGCCATTTAAAATGTCGACTTATTTACGGTAATGATTATATGATTATAAAATTATGAAGAATGCATAAGATTATTAATTGATATTTTCCTTGATTATGTGCCTTTTTTCTTGAATTCGTTATCTTTCATTTAATTCATTTTAAAATTATGTGTAATTTTTTATGTTTCTGTTTTTATTTTTAGTTATTATTGAGATGCTTTTAATACATAGATGAATAAAATTTATTAGCTCCGTTTTAAATTGAATTGCTCGTTTAACTGGTTAAGTTCAACAGAATATTTAGGTAGAACAATAAAAATAAATTTTTAAGTTAACCATCGTCGAGGAATTTAAATAAAACTTGATTCTCTGCAAGTTTTTTGTTTCACAATCACAATTAAAAGCATTTTCCCAAGTAATAATGACGATAAATACATGCTTTTAAATAAATATTAGTTGTACTATTTAATTCTTGCATCGGTATATCTTACTTCTATGCATATATTCTACTATTGATTGTATTTAAAAATTCTATGTTGATCGATCTATTTCTAGGCTGAATTTTCACTATTATTTTTGTTTATTGATTTTCTATGTTGAATGTCCATCGCACATTTAATATGAGGCCTGTTTCTAAACGGAAATATGTTCATGTTAAAACTTTATTAAAGTTTATCTTAAAACTTATGTTGGGTAGCGATCGAAGACGTATGTCACTTAGAGAAACGAGTGGGATTTTGTTCAAATAGTGACACATTTTTGCCCTTATGTGGGTCATCTAAATTCTGCTTGGTCCAGCAAGTGGGCGTGTCAGTACTACGTCCTCTTTGCATCGTGTAAGAACGCGTGTCACTATTCGGACAATATTTACCATTCATTTCTTTTAGTGTTCACACAGGTCGCGCAGACACGATATTCGGATCACGCTAGCGGAGGCGGCTGTGTTTGTGGTTTATTATTAAATAATGGTTCTAATAAGAGCAATTACTGTTATTTTAAATTAGCAACGACTTTAGAAGGATGTTTTAAGGATCGCAATTTACCGTGAACCTTATTTCTTTAATCTCAAACACAACAAAATTAAACAATACTATAACGATTTGTAAGGGTATCAAATGGCATTAAAACCTCATTTATTTAACCTTATATGAGGACAATGATTAAATTAAACATTTGCAGACGTCTAGTGAGGCCGACATTAGTGTCTTCTCATTAATGTCGCCAGATGCAATGCATTTTGTTCGTTAGTTTCCATTATTATGGAAGCCAATGAGACATTAGCCTTGACGAATGATGGTTCATCATCGTAAAATATTAATTCATCATCGTAAAACTGTAAAATGATAGTCAATAATATGATGAGTCGTCATTAGCCTAATATGATAGTCATTAGCCTAATGTGTGGACGGCTGGACGAATGATGGTTCATCATCGTAAAATGTTAATTCATCATCGTTAAATGTTTGGATGATAGTCAATAATATGATTAGTCGTCGTGGTAAGCGTGGCAGTCACCGCTAGTTTAATGCTTACTTCCGAATTTTTGAAGCGTTTTCTTCACAAGTGAATATTAGAAAATAAAAGGCAATAGAGCATTGCTGAAAAATTTTCGTCGAGATTCGACCAAAGCAATTAATTTTTTTAAATCAATTTCAACTCTTTCCTTGAAATCTTTTGACAGTGAAAAGAACTCAGGCTTACCAACCATCAGAAAACCCGGATGGTTTTGCTTAGTTCTGCAATTCTGCTAAATCTTCAGAAGCTTGAATATACCTACTAGTTTACTCTCGTAAACCCTGGTAGTTTATTGAGTGTCAGTCTCATGGTCAATTGATCCAGGTAGTTTAATGAGTGTCAATCTAATGGTCAATTGATGCAGGTAGTTTAATGAGTGTCAGTCTGATGTTCAATTGAACCAGCTAGTTTAATAAGGCTCAGTATGATTACTCGCTTTATTAGTTTATAGTCTCAATTTCTATCGTGTTAAACTTACCATGCATAATCATGGATTATTCTGGGTGATCACTTTCTAATCAAAAGTCAAATTCTTCATAATCAATAGTAAAGAATTGAGAGAGAAACTATTATTTCTTATATTTATTTAATTCAGTTTTATACCATACGTTACTATATTAAAGAGAAATTTGATTATGAAGAAAAAGCTGCTAAAAGCGCCAAAACCAACACGTCAAGGGACAATTGCCACCGCTAAATAGATAATAAAGCAGGAGCTTAAAAGACGTATTATTGAATATTTCGGTAACTATTAATAGCTTCAATTAAGAAAAAATTAGTTAGCAGCCTCGCTAAGTTGATCCGAATATCGCGAGTGCGCTGCCTCGGCGACGTTAACGAGTCTGGCTCGCGTAGGCGTCTTATCTTACTGCATCTACGCGCCTGTAGATACTGGTGTGTACTGGTGTATGCTGGTGTATACTGGTGTGTACTGTACTGGTGTGTACTGGTGTGTACTGGTGTATACTGGTGTGTACTGGTGTGTACTGGTGTATGCTGGTGTATACTGGTGTGTACTGGTGTGTACTGGCGTATACTGGTGTGTACTGGTGTATACTGGCGTGTACTGGTGTGTACTGGTGTATACCAGCGTATCTGGTGTATAATGGTCCATGTATACTGACGTGTATTCCTATACTGGGAGCAAGTGGCCTATGTATGCTGGTGTATGCTTGTGTATACTCGTCTACGTGTATTGGTGTATAAGAAGTGTGTATAATGGTGTATAATGGTCCGGGTATACTGGCCGGCGTATACTGGTATATACTGAAACTCATACACTGGTATATACTGGAACGCGTACACTGGTATATACTGGAACGCGTACACTGTCTATACTGGCGTATACTAGTCTATACTGGCGTATACTGGTGTGTACTGGTGTATACTGGTGTGTACTGGTGTATACTGGTGTGTACTGGCGTATATTGGTGTGTACTGGCGTATACTGATGTATACCAGCGTATACTGGTGTATAATGGTCCATGTATACTGACGTGTATTCCTATACTGGGAGCAAGTGGCCTATGTATGCTGGTGTATGCTTGTGTATACTGGTGTATGCATGTGTATGCTGGTGTATGATTGTGTATACTGGTGTATGCTTGTGTATACTGGTGTGTGCTTGTGTATACTCGTCTACGTATATTGGTGTATAGGAAGTGTGTATAATTGTGTATACCTGTCTGGGTATACTGGCTGGCGTATACAGGTATATACTGGACGCATATACTGGTATATACTAGTTTGGTTCTACTTGTGTAATGTGTGTACTGCTCCGCGTATACTTGTATACTGGACACTTATACTGGTATATGCGGGTCTGCGCATACTGGTATATTGCGTACACTTGCGTACATTTCTGCACACCAGGGGCTATACTTTCAAAAAAAGTTAAGAGATCGTAAGTTCATCAGCCAATCATTGACGGCCTTTCAAGCAAAATCCACCAATCATAGACAAGAAAATAGAGCGTAAGTACGTACGTTCACTTATAGCGAGTTTTGAAAGTATGGCCCCAGATTCCGTACACCAGCTTGCGTACAGTTCGTGCTCGGCTCAGTTCGTAAAGTAGTTGTAGTTTCTTGAGTTTTGATACTCGCTGCCCAAACGTCAAGACAACGAGCGGCAACATCGCACTTAGTTCCGTACCTCTTTATCGGTTATTTGTTCATCTGTTGAATTATTCTGTTATTTGTTCATCTATTGAATTATTCGGTTATTTGTTTATCTGTTGGATTATTCTGTTATTTGTTCATCTGTTGAATTATTCTGTTATTTGTTCATTTCTCGAATTATTCGGTTATTTGTTCATTTGTCGAATTATATTGTTATTTGTTCATCTGTTGAATTATTCGGTTATTTGTTCAGCTGCGGAATTATTCTGTTATTTGTTCATCTGTTGACCTATTTAGTTATTTGTTCTTCGGTTGAATTATTCTCTAATTTGTTCATCTGTTGAATTATTCGGTTATTTGTTCATCTGTTGACTTATTCTGTTATTTGTTCTAATTGTTCATCTGTTTACTTCTTTTGTTATTTGTTCATCTGTTGAATTATTTTGTTATTCGTTTATCTGTTTACTTATTTTTATTTGTTCATCTGTTGAATTATTTTGTTATTTGTTCATCTGTTGACTTTTTTTTATTTGTTTATTTGTTCTCTTCTCCATAAATTTTTTTCTTATTTTTTTTTTCATGTATATCTAAATACTCAATTGTTTCAAAAAACCCATTGGTTTTGCCATTGTTATGTTTCCTGATGTTGATAACGCAAGATAACTATTGTTCTTGCCGTTGTTATGTTTCCTGATGTTGATAACGGAAGATAACTATTGTTCTTGACGTTATGTTTCCCGATGTTGATAACGAAAGATAACTATTGTTCTTGTCGTTGTTATGTTTCCTGATGTTGATAATGGATGATGACTCTTGTTCTTGCCGTTGTTATGTTTCCTGATGATGATAACGCAAGATAACTATTGTTGTTAAATTTCCGGTCTTATGTTTTCCATTTTCATTTCTTATCGAATTCTCCTTTTATCCTTGCCACGTTCCAACTCTAAATTTCCTCCTATTTCCTATGCATTTCTCATTATTATTCAACTTTTTTAGCTTTTTCTTCTTCTCTGGAATCGTTACAGTTACTGTGGTGTATTAGGTACGACATTTACTGTATAATTCTTCAAATCTTCTCTCTTACAGTAACTTTTACTCCGTCTTGCCATAAACTTTGGCATATATAATATATTTGGTATATATACCGGTAATATAAATACATTACCAGTATTTAAATATTTAAATACATAGTCTTTGTTACTTCCGATTTCTATTGGGGTCGTTTTCTGGTGCTTGCAAGGGCTCGTTCGTGTGATATTTGTAGTACTAACAAGAAAAAAGTATCTTCTATAATATAACTTGAATAATAAAAACAAAGCAACACATCCTGAAATTTTACTGGAAGCAAACTTTATTAAAGAAATAAATGGAAAAAATAGATTAATAAAAGGCAGAGCGTAATTTTAAGCTAGGTCTGATATCTATACCCTTGGTCTATTGACGATCGATAACGATAATTATAGGTACGAATAGCATTGACGACGGTCGATTATTCCTAGACAAAAGTTTGAATTATTGTGAAGATTTGAAATGTATTTTGTATGCCTTTACAGACCTTCAACTGTCATTGCTTCTCGAGTTGAGTTGAGCGTTGTTGAGTGTTGCATCGCAAGGTTAAAAACGTCGTTTGTATTATTTCGTTCGGCAAATCTAAACAAGGGAAAATACTATTCCTTTCTTGAATAATTGAAACGGGTAATATTGCTACAATTTTGAAAGGTTCAGTTACTGTAACAATTGTTGCAATTAGAAGATAATGATGGTATTCGGTGGTGACAATTGTGAGACCATCGTTGGTCTGTTTGTGCTCCATGGTATTGGAAGGTAATGACGGTATTCGTGAAGTCTTCGTTTCCGAATGGGTTACCCCCGATGTGTGAGGGCATTGTCAACTCTATTTTTATTTAATTTACAATTTAATTTATTTTGCTTATTTGCGTCGGCTGAGTTCGCTGTAGGCATCAAATGTTTGTTTAAGCCGCTGCTCGTGGCCCGATAATTACGGCGGGGCAGTTCTTAGGTACGACCTTCTAGTTGAACAATGCCTATTAATTTTTCCTCATAAATTATAATTATATTTTCTCGTATTTAAAAATACTTAATAGATTTTAAGTTTGATTGTGGTAGTTTTGAACTTTAATACAATGCCGCTATATGCATATTTTTTTCAAACTTCACTTAGATTCACATACACCCTTCACAGAAATCTATTCAAGTTTAAAAATTGATTAAATTCTTAAATTCTTTGGTATTTGTTACAATTGGAATTCACGAGAAAATTTTTCGATTATCTTTGAACTAGCTACCAGTTCTGCTACTGGTTTTACAAAAAAGCTTGCAAAGTTTAAGTTATAACTCACAAATGTTGGATTCGTGCCTCAAGTTTCTAAGTTTGATCTTAATCTTGAGGACTGCCCTGTCTTATTAAATACGTAGACACTTTCGAGAATTTAGCATCGTTGATGAAGATTATACTAGTGATGATACAAGGTCGCTCGCAACTATCATTTCACTTTTCGAACATAAAATTCTTGATTATTTACTAATTAAATTTATAGAATTTTTGAAAAATATTCTTAACGTACCCCAAAAAAGTTCACGCAGACGGTATTAATGATTGTGAACGATACGAACTGATGAACGATGTTGTTCCACCCTTGTCAGTAAAAAAGTTTCAATGTAAACCGAAAATGTATAGTTCCAAAATAATTTGATAGTAGCAATTCCTTTCATAGGACTCAAATCAAATATATATTATTTGATTAATAGAACAAAATAAAGGTTAATTGCATTGGAGGTAATTTGAGATAATAAATAGAATGTAATGTTTCTTTGAGTAGCGAGCGACCTCGGCGAAAGTACATTTGAGATAATTTATGTACATAATAAGAATAAAACTGTCCCACGTAACTGCCTAATCGAATTGTTCTCTATTCCTCTTTCTTATCGTTTCGTACTTCTCTCCTGTTCATCTACTCCTCCTTCCGTGCATTAGAAAGTGGGTAAGCCCGTTCCGATCTGGAGTTGTTTGCCTCTTTTTTGTTTATTTTATTTTTTTTTGTCTTTTGTGTGATTTTTTTTCTGCAACTTAAGCTCGTGTATTTCAAAGCCTTTTCGCATTACGCGTTTGAATTCCTAGTTCTCGGGAGTTCATTGTTTTGAATTCATAAACGCGCTTTTCGTTTTGAATATCTCTTTTGAATTTTGATTATTAATAGTAGGTCTTATTCCATATCATAACAAATTTTTGCTCAAGTCAGATTGTTTTAAAAAACATTTAATGGCCCGAAAAGTAACTGTTGTTCGGTCCCGAACTTATGATGTAAAAAACAATTGATTTTTCAGTCATGAATTGACTTTGAATTTTTTCTTAACCTAAATCTAGCGGACGAGTGCCCTTTTTTTCGATGTGATTTGCAAAGTTATTTATTGTTAATTATAATATTTGACGTGAATATTCCAGGTGCTTAACTTCCTTTTTTTGCTTAGCTTCCAAGTTATTAAGTTTTGGCAATTTTACTTCATTAATACAATTCATTTCACCGATTAATAATTAATTTCTTGATATTATTCAAATAAATAATCCCATTTCATTGTCACCTAACACGAATTATTTTTTTTCTCCATGTTTTTATGAGAAATTCATCAACGTGATAGAATTTTTTTCGTTTTTTTACGTTTTTTTTTTGGCCAAAATCTAATGACCTCTTTTTACAGTTCCTTGCCATTAAATTTCAATATGTAATGTCCATGTAATTAATTATACGTATTTCCTAACAACTAAAAACTCTTGTTAACTTTGCTCTTTACTCAGTTTTATCTCTGCTTGCATTTTATTCCTCCGCTTTCGGTTTGCAACGATTGTTTTGTGTTCCTGAATGTTTTCTAATGTGTTTGTTTTTTGAGTTTGAGTTTTTTAAGCTCAATTAAGTTTTTTTTACTTCAGTCACCCGTCATGTTTGTAGCTCCTTGAGTCTTGTTCCGCTGCGTGCTCAGTCTGCGCATGCGCATCAACCACATGCTTCTCTCCCTCTTGTTCAACCTCTAATTTAACTCTTCAACCCTTAATTCAACTCTTCAACCATTAATTTAACTTTCAACCCTTAATTTAACCGTTGAACTCTTAGACTCAAAAGCCGTTGAAGAATTTCTTTAATTTGATCCCTAAACACTGAAGCGTCGAAAGCCTAATAAAAGTAGCAATTCTTCGATCTTTCAACCCTTAAGCTTCAAAATATATTAAAAAACTGCTCTGTTTTAACCGTGAACCTTCCAAATATATTTAAAAAGTCTCGCTTTCAACACTGAAGCTTCAAAATATGTTAAAAAACTGCTTTTGTAATGGTGAAGCTTCAAAACCAGCTCCTATTTAATCCTCTTATCTTGAATTTAAATCAATTTAAAAGCAGCTCCCATTCAACCCTTCAACAATGAAGCTTCAGAATCCATTTAAGAACTACCTTATGTTCGACAATTTGTCTACTCCTACTTAGAAACTTTCATTTTTGAGGCAAAAACTGCCTTGCTATTCCTCGTGCAATGAAAATATTGAAGTAAAAGAGCTAAATTCTTGAATTAACCAGAGTGTTTTTGCTATTTTGATTGGAGAAATGTGATTTTTGAGCGTAATTATGATTTTTCCTGGTAGAAAATAGCAAGATTCTTGCCCTGGACGTAGAGATCAAAGTTGGCTCCGTGTTAAGAGATGCTTCTGACCACTGAACGTTGAGCTTTTTTTGCTTTTTGCTTGGTTCCTACGAGAATTAGATTTGTTTTGAAGAGTGCATGTGATTTTTTTCTAGACAATCTCTGTGTTTGCTTCTAGATGATCGTGTTTGTATCTATTATATATTTTCCTCTCCAGTTCTATTACAATTACATGTTCATCTCACTAGCACGATAATAACTACATGTTCATCTCACTAGCACGATAATAACTACANCTCCTCACCCTTACCTCTTCATCCCCACCCCCTCACACCCCTCGCACCTCTCACGCCCCTCACCCCTCGCGCCCCTAACACCCCTCACCCCCATCTCTCACGCCCCTTGCCCCTTCTCACCCCTCACGCCCTCTCAACCCTCACACCCTCACCCCAACCCTCACGCCCGTACCTCTCACACCCCTCACCCTCACCCCCATGTCTCCCCTCGTAGGCAGGAGCATCGTGACCAAGAAGGGCGACGGCTCGCAGGTGAAGGAGAGCACCGACTCCAGCGCCACCATCGAGGAGGAGGACGTCAAGGGTGAGAACTCAGCATGCCAATGCACTAACACTTCAGTACATATTATAATATCCTGTAACTAATTTAAATACACTCTAACACATGTTATAACTCCTATAACTAATTTAAATACACTCCAGTACATATTATAACTCCTCTAACTAATTTAAATACACTCCAACACATATTATAACTCCTCTAACTAATTTAAATACACTCCATTACATATTATAACTCCTCTAACTAATTTAAATACACTCCATTACATATTATAATCCCTCTAACTAATTTAAATACATAATGTGCCTGCAAACCACAAAGACATCATTAAGTATATAAATTAATAATATTAATTACAAATTTAAACTAATGATATGCTTGAAGACCACAAACACTTCATTTAATCTTTGAAATGGGATTCTAATTATATATTTTTATCAATAACACACCCATAGAAAACCATGAGAGTGAATGCAACACAAACACATAATAAAATATATATAAATTGATGTGCTTGCAGAACGTTAAAAGTAAGATTTATTATCTCGTGCTACAGGAATTGCAATAGCATGGAAAGATCCAAGAAAATCCGCCGCATTTTCGATGAAATCGTTTTTTTAAGCTGGTGAATTTTCTCGGTATTTTTTTTGCTGTTGAATTTCGTGGTTAATTTGCGATTTAAATATTGCTAATCATCACTACTAACTATCCTGGGCAGCATCACTAACATCCTGATAGTTATTTAAATACCACATTTGATATTTTAGTTGATGATATTCTATATAATTTATTTTCTGTGAAGAGGAAAACCGTACGCTGGATCTCAGATACCACAATAGGTATTTATTTGGAATACCAATTTATGGTATTTAGTTGAAATTGCCATGAGGTTTGGGCGGAAAAAGTGATTATCTAGTGTTTTTATTTTCGAAATTTAATTGAAAAAGTGTTTTCGAAAATACAAGTTCTTTTAATGTAAATCTTTCCTTGCAAATTGATCTGAGTTACTCGATGGCCGTCGGTATCTCTCAGAACAATAAACGGGTCATAGTGTCCAAATGGTGACTCACTTTATGCACGTACAAAAGCAAAAAGTGCATCAATTTCTGGACAAAGTTTCATACATTTCTCTGAGTGGTATGAATCGGGTTTCAGTGGAACTACCTACTTTACTTGTGAAATATGTTCTTGAATTCCTTTCTTTTCTTTGTAACTAAAATGATGGTTCTTCGTGGACTTTTTTTTGGTGGGAGAAAAGGAGTTTTGGTTCACTACTTATCATCTTTTAATGTTTCCTGATAACATATTTATAATTTTTTTCGAATTTAATTTTATTCGCAATAATACAGTAAATTGAGATTTATTTCCTTGTGGTCGAAGTGGTTATTGGTTTAACTGCTTGAAGTGCGTCGGTATCTGCTTCTCTAGGCCCATGGAATCTCTGGGTGCGATGGGTCAGAGACTTCTTCTCTAGGCCTATGGAATCTCAGGATGCGGGAGTCATAGACTTTTTTCACTAGGCCTATGGAATCTTTTGTAGTTGTGGCTCTGAGAGTTTAATTTCTACGACCTACAAATCTTGAGGTCCTTATAAGTTAAATGTTTTGTTCTTCCTATGCCTATAAATAATGTCGATGGGTGATGAATCAAACATGATTTCTCAATCATTGTTTGGTCGATAAACTTGGTGTCCTTGTTGCTAGGTTTTAGTTCATTTTGTTCGCGTAAGTTTAATGGAAACGAAACTTTGAAGCTTCTTCCAATTTATCATCTTTCTTGCGGAGGTATTTACTCTTTGATGGTTGAAATTTTAAAGGTTGAAATTCTCAAAATCGTCTTGCTATACAACATAAATATTATGAGTTATCTCTATACCTGAAACAGCTACGAGGCGTTAATCTTGTATTAGATTGTTGATAAAATGATGAAGACACGCCCTTAGTTCAAAAGTTATTTATCACAATGTCAATCGCAATAATTTAATCAAATGTCGCTACGTGAATGTGAACGAAAAAAGCATTCGGAATGTCTGCAATATGCCACCAATATTCCACCAATATTCCACCAATATTCCACCTAAGCAATGAACAAGCAAGTGCTGGAGCACGTCCAGTGTGGCAAGTTTATCAGGAAACAATGCATTTCATAGATTAATTCAAGATATAAAGTATCTCATATATCAGTTGTTTTTTATGCATTCTACACCTTAGTTTTGGAATGTAATCAATTGAAACTCTCACGGCGGCAAATGAAATTTCTGACTTTTCCTAATTTAAGTTTTTATATAAGTTTTTTTTTTAATTTCGTGATTTAAACGATTCTACTTTAATTGTTCGGCTTCGTTTTATGCGCCTCATTATATTATTTTATTTAGTTTATCTCAAATATTCAAAATATTTTTTTTTTCCGTTTGTATTGTTTGTATGGGAAGTATAGTATTGTATGGGAAGTTCAATACAAGCTTGCCTTGAATGCGCGTGAATGTGTATGCGTTCATTCAACGTAGCGTGCTCTGCTCGCACCTTTCAACGTGCGTTAAATGAATGTGTCGTGAAAAACGCCCAATGCGTCGTGAAGAATGGTGAATGCGTCGTGAAGAAAGGTGAATGCGTCGTGAAGAAAGGTGAATGCGTCGTGAAGAAAGGTGAATGCGTCGTGAAGAAAGGTGAATGCGTCGAAAAGAGCGATGAATGCGTCGTGATGAACGATGAATGCGTCGAAAAGAGCGATGAATGCGTCGTGAAGAACGGTGAATGCGTCGAAAAGAGCGATGAATGCATCGTGAAGAACGGTGAATGCGTCGTGAAGAATGGTGAATGTGTCGTGAAGAGCGATGAATGTGTCGTGAAGAGCGATGAATGCGTCGTGAAGAACGGTGAATGCGTCGTGAAGAGCGATGAATGCGTCGTGAAGAGCGATGAATGCGTCGTGACGAGCGATGAATGTGTCGTGAAGAGCGGTGAATGCACAACTCAGATAGGTACTCTTGATTATAGGATGAAAGAATGACTTGGTTATATAACGACTGAAGGAATGACTTGGTTTTTTGATTTGATAACCGTTTTTTAATTTTACTTGAATGCATCGTGAAGAACTGTGAATGCGTCGTGAAGAACGGTGAATGTGTCGTGAAGAACGGTGAATGCGTCGTGAAGAACGGTGAATGTGTCGTAAAGAACGGTGAATGCACAACTCAGATACTCTTGATTATAGGATGAAAGAATGACTTGGTTATATAACGACTGAATGAATGACTTGGTTTTTTGATTTGATAACCGTTTTTTAATTTTACTTTATTTTCCGTTGTCTACCGTGACTTGCGCGTATTTTTATTAATTTAAGTTTATTTCATCGTCAATTTTTATCATTGTTCACGCATCTATTATTGCCATAGTTGTCGTTGGAATTTCTTTCAATATTTACATTGGTCATGGTTATTGTCACTCACATCCGTCATCATTATTTAACCAAATATTTAATATTTAACCATTTATTCCTACGTTTTCATCGCCCGAATTGCTGTAATTTTTCCGCTCTGATGATTTTTTAAAAGAACTTCTTGAGTTCTTAATGAGGAGCTGGTTGAGAAATCTGCGTCGGAATTTTAGGTACTGAAGCCCGGATTTTTTTATTTATTCTTGATTATATATCGAAAATAGAACATAGTCGTAGGGAAAATATTATGCGGAAAATTAACATTGAAAAATTAGCATGAGATACGATTATGGGAAAATTATCTATGTTTAATGATGATTGCTAGAGGAAATTTTGCTGTAAATATAATTGAGCCTAATTGATCGAAAAAATTGTCGAACGAGTTATAAGCGATAAGAATTCTTCAATTTTTTCCTAATTTTTTTTAAAGTAGAACCTAGTCGAATTCGTTCTAACGTTGAATCATATATCAACGAATATATGTTATCCTGACGGCAAGACAGTTTATGGGGAAACTCGTGCATCTTTTTTCAATAGTTTTAATTTTTATTCCTTTGCTACTAAAGTTCAGTAAGAAACGGGGTAATTATAGCTTCATCAATAATAATTCAATCGGCTATTGTTTCCAGTAGAAAGTTAGCCCAAATGTTCTCATTAGTGTCATGGTTCTTGTAGGAATTGAAATAAAATTTACGGTCCTAATTAAAATCAAGAACCGCGTTAGTTGAAGTACCAAACGCAATGTGGCACATAGGAATTCAGCAACATGTTGCCCAGACTCAAATAGAAAATGAAATTTTTATCCAGCTCGTAATGACACAAAACGGCCGCTCGTAGGAAAATCGTTACTTTATCCTCAAGAAAATTTAGAATCCCTTATGATTGCCCTAGCAGTTCAATATATTGTGGTCTGGTCAATGTTGGGGGATGAGAAATATGAATTTATACACGAAATTTGCAAACTAATTTATACACGAAATCTATAAATGAATTTATACACGAAATCTATAAACGAATTTATACACGAAATAACTTTGTAGGTATCACGAAATAAATTTGAACTAAATAACTAAAACTTGTTGTTCACGTCAGTAGTTGCGAGATCTTTTGTGTTTTGTACATGTTGTCCCAATAGAACTTGTGTATACATATGTATTTCTGTACCTGTTTAGTGTTGTCCTGTGTGTTGTGGACTAATGAACTTAAAATTTTCTCATTAATTAGCCGCGATGTCATGACTAGTGGATGTTCTCATTAACTAGCCATGATATGACTAGTGGACGTTCTCATTAACTAGCCATGATGTCAAACTAGTGGATGTTCTCATTAACTAGCCGTGATGTGACGACTAGTGGGTGTTCTCATTAACTAGCTATGATGTGACTAGTGGATGTTCTCATTAACTAGCCATGATGTGACTAGTGGATGTTCTCATTAAGTAGTTGTGATGTGACGACTAGTGGATGTTTACATTAACTAGTCATGGTGGCATTATTGGTTACTGATGAAATGATAAATACATACAATACAATCACACAATAATGAGGAAAATAAGAAATTTCATTATGAACATACACACCTTTTTATTCGCTTCCAAGAAACTGATTGAATAAAAGTTTAATCAATCAATTTTTTTGATAAAGTTGAAAACTGGATTAGATTTTCCTCATACAACCCTTTGTGTGTTCCTTCCTATACTCGTAATCCTTATCTAATCCTTTGAATGATATATGTCCTGTAATCATCCCTTCAGTTGTAGTTATCATTGATCGCCTCTAGCATCCATGTCGCTGTATTCTATACACATGTGTGTATAGAATGTGTGGCACCTTCACACAATCGTGTGCATACACACAATAGAAATACGCAGTTATAGCTAGAAGAAGCATGTGCAACGATTGTGTTACTCCACCAGTAACTTCCTATATCGTGTATACCTATAATATAACTATAACTCCCTATAGCTGTGTATACATATACTATGATAACGCCCCTTATCTTTGTAGTTCCATAATATAACTCCCGGCCTATAGCTGTGTATACATATATCATATAAATCCCCTTATCTTTGTAGTTCTATAATATAACCATAAATCCCTACAGCCCTTTATTATATAATATAGCTGCCTGTATTATTATTACTCCCTATAATATACGGAAATTAGCACCTCATATATACGCTCTCAATACACCCGTAAACATATTCTATTAATTTTCTATTAGAGTAATAGTTACTTGTTTTAGAGTATTAGTTACTTGTCCAAATCCCCAAACTGTTCCACCATAACTTCCAATTCTCGCTTATCCCGGATTAAGTTGATCATCGTTCGTATATTCATGTATTAATCATGAATGACTTTCATGTCTGTGTACAGGTATTTGCAATATAGCATAGTTATCCCTGCTATCAAGTAATTAGTCTAAATAACTTTCACTCAGCCTAATTAAACAATCCAATAATATTTTTAGGTATAAGTAATTACTTATATTCTTATTATAAATTAATTTTGTGCGTTCCCTAAAAATTGAAGCTTAATCGATCGATTTAATTTCTAAGAGCGATGGTGACTGAGGCGCGGAGGTTTTTGGAAATTATTGAAATTTATGCATTATTATTATTATTATTGCTTTCAATGAAAGTACGAGAAATTACGGAAAGAAAGCAAACAATCATGTTTATAATTTAATTCATGCTTAAATTTCCATTAATGCTTATATATCAATGATTATTCATGCTTATATATCACTCGTATCGCTGATAACATCCACACAGGTTTTACTTCGTGTCTCCGTCTGTATAACTTGCATTATTCCTTCTCAAAGCTTTTAGACATTCATTCATCTTTCCATATTTCCAAATGAATAAATAATCAATTTATTCATGAAACATGACTTTATTTCTCATTCGTGTACAATTTTGCGTTTCTCTTTCGAGCAATTAATTACTCAAGTATCATCATATCATTCCAACTGACTTTCATAAAACAATTTCGAATGTTATTTATTGACGCTTTCATATTCTATAAATCTTGCTCAATTCTGCTATGATTATTTTGCCTTATTCATCCATTACAAATATAAGATAAGACAGGCCCTGTTGCCTGTATCGCATTCATGAAGGCTATTTACCCTTCTTCGTGAATGAAAACATTCATTTATTTATATTTCATTAATTTTCCCCACGAACACAAGCATGATGTGTCTTTTACGGGAACACGATTCCATTTTTACGAATATTCGTGTCATCGTTCTCTTCCTGTGCACGATTTCTTTCTATATTGAGCGTGTTTTTGCTTATATTTTAGTTACCGTCGTTAATCAATCTTGTATGAAGAAGTAATGTAATTTATTCTTTGAATTGATGAGAAAATCACCCAATAAAACGAGTCACACAATCGCAGCCCTCAATGAACAATAATAAAGTTATGCGTAAAAATTAAATTTGAACCTTTTATTTTAATTACGTACTGAAAAATCATAGTCATAAATACCCGCTCCTACTGAACATCCTCATTGCAAATTGCCTATAGCATATGATTTTTTCCGCTTCAGAATCTAATCACGAAATTTTTTCTCTACTGCATTAATATTTTAGAACAGCTTCGTCCTCTCGCACCCTCACTAACATTCCCAGGCATCAGCATTAACTGTAATGTATCTCAAGAGTATCAGATATGTTTCAGTCGAACGTTTCTTAATTACACGTCTTCATGTCTCCAATTTTTTTTTCTAAAAATATTTGTACTTTTTTCCGAGAGATTTGTCTGTTTTCTTGTTAAGTGGTTTTGTAAAACCTTATTCCTGACGGACTCGCAGTATTCTTCTCCTAGTTTTGGTGGTTGATCATGTTTTGCTGCATGCATTTTCTGTGGTTTTATTAGCCACTTGCTCTCAATTATATGGTCGGTTATTATTATTATTATTATTATTCAAGTTAAGGTTTTGCGACGGTTCCACAAAACCAAGCACCAAGGGTAAGTCTTATCGATTCGTCTCCGTTTTATGAATCTAATTAAATCTTAGCCACAATTATTATATCTGGTGCATCAATGGAACTCCAAGTTCTAGATTTTACAATTCGCAATTCAGTTCTTCTAGTTTGGGATTGACCGTTTCGATACTCCGAGCTGTTGTGTGGTGGGTGACCCAAAATTTTGGTTGCTAAGTGCCAGCGTTAAATTCTGAAAGCAAGAGCAGTAACTTCGAAACTCAGAGCAGTGGCTCTGAAACCCATGACATAGGTCAAATTATTGAAATATATCGCACTGACCCTAACAAAAATCAAGGTATGATAGAGACTCTGCGATAGACTCGCTATGGTTGGGGTAAGCTTATGTTATGCAGTAATTTTCTGACATCACAGAAAATTGCTCTCATGTCAGACAATGAACGCAGTTAGAATTGATACGACAATTTATGCTGCTTTACATTGTCTCTATATTTTGATCTCACTGATTGAGCAGTCACCGTATCTGTACCTGAGTTTTAAGAACATCGCTTGTGAAAACTTCACTGACGCTTGTGTTCGTGACATATACATTTATAAACACACTCATAGAAAACAATTGTTACAATTCTGTTACAAGTGCGGATCTTAAGTCTTAGCAGAGCTAGGGCTTTGAGTTCTCTCGAACTCGAACAGCAACGCATTTTAGTGTCGGGGCCATTGCGGTGCTGTTGCTTTTGTGAACGCTCAGACCACAGGGTTGCAATGTAGACAATTTAGATGGAAATAATTGAAATACATTTCAAATTCGTTCAATGGCGGTGAATTTTCCGCTTCTTTCGTTGGGCATTATTTTTTCATCTACTTAGGCCGAGCTTTTTTCTACTTAGTTAAGCAGTATTTTTTTCTTACTGTTCGCATGGGCCGTTCTTACCTACAGGAACTTAAGTATGGTCGACCTAAAACCGTTTAAGCCACACTTCAGGTTATAATCACGTAGTGATCTAGACGTTCTCACTGCCAATTATACTATTCTTTTGTATTTCTAAGATGTGTCTCATAGTCCTTGACGAATAATTTCGTAATCTCGGGGTTAGATTTTTGTTGAGTTCCTGAGTTTCGGGGATTTCTGCATTGAAATCGGTAGTTCATGGATCACAATTCAAATTAATTATCTTTTCATGTTATTTGTAAGAAGAACGAGTGTTTGTTTTTAAAATTTTCGGTGGTCTGACGATTTGGTTCGGTTCCTGCCACTCATGCATTGTATTTTACCAGGCAACCATACCAGGCATCAACGATGAAATGAAGTAGTTCAAACGTTGTTTCAACGAATTCAACTCGTAATCAACATAGTTTCAAAGTTATTTGTCTGGAGCTACGTTTATTGACGATTCCGCATGTGTAAACATATTCACACAAAATATTCTGTTGTAGTTCAAGGCACTATTAAGAACAACAGGGGGTTATTGAACTGAGTAGTTTCTCAAAAATTAAAAACTTGACACGTAACATTCTTTATTCTTTATTAAAATTTTTGAAATTAAGTTCAAGATTTTTTTTTCCGGGACTTTTCTTTTTGAAATGAAGTTGCAGCTTTTCTTAATTTTTCGTCGAACATAATTGTGTCACTTTATCATCATTGACGGAACGAACCGTACCACAATAGTAACCACCATCCCCCATGAATACCACTATACATATAAATTTAACGTTCATCACAATACTCCAATAATCATCCGAAAATTTCATTAACCATTACTATACTGCAATAAACATTCAATCTATTTTCATTCAATAATTAAAACATTCGTCGGTTGAGCTTTATTTAAAAAAAAAATATTTGTAACTTTATCTTTTCACTGTTTGCAAACTAGTAGTTATGACATGATTGGCTTTCCAATATTCGTCAGTAGAGCCTTTCCCCTTTAGTTGTTTGTTCTCGATATGTCATTGTTTTTATTCTAAATTTATAGTTCTTTGTGCATAAATAAAACTTTTATAGCCCTTAACTGTGGCTCGCTCTTCTCCAGATTGTACCATTAACTGAATGTGGTAACATTACAGTATTTGATGTCACTCTAATATTTCTTCATATTGTATCATTCAATAAATGTGGCAACATTACAGTATTTGATGTCACTCTAATATTTCTTCATATTGTACCATTCAATAAATGTGGTAACAATACAGTATTCGATGTCGTTATGATACTTCCATTTCAATTGATTTTTATCAATATTTCTTTCATTTTCCCTCACTGATTGAACTTTGTTGTTCGTTATAATATGTGAAGACTTTAGCTTTGCGTGTCCCAGCCTTGCTCTTCTTCTGGCTCGTAGAAACTGACAAATTTCCAAATGTCGTCCTTTTTGTCGAAGAACCTAATATTGTCAGGTCTTTTTATAAGGTTTGTTGTACATTAGAATTTTGCGTTACAAAATTCTTTTTGTACGAGAAAGTCATGCTTAAAGCTCATGTTCTCACCAGTGCTAAAAAACTGATCGAACGTCGTCAGTACCTCAGTATATTTCTTTAAGCGTTTAATCTCGCCCGATGTGTATACGTTTAATCTCGCTCTATATGCAAACGTTTGAAATCGCCTTAAATGCGAACGTTTAATCACAACCTACATGCTAACGTTCAATCTCACCCTACCAGCAAATGTTCAACCTCACCGTACATGCAAATTTAATTTTCCACTAATAGTTTTTATCAATGTTTTTTTCACGATTGATAAAGAGTTTGTTGTTTGTTACGTTAGCTCTGTTTTTGTAGGTGTAAATAACGCTTTTTGAAATACATTCAACTGATTTAACTGATTAATTTCCTAGTATCGTTATTAGGTTTATATATTTTTCCTTGTATTGTAATAAATTCAGAACAGAAATTTAAAGCCTGCTTTTCGAATAAATGCGTTAATCACATGTAATATAGTTTAATCCAAAGACCATCACTGTCTCTCGATCAACATTATTTGAAATCGTTATCTCTGTATCAGCACGTTACATCTTTTAGTTATTTCATTATGTTTCCTTAGTTAATGTTTGTGTGGTGACGTAGATGTGATGTCTGACCATGTAAGTGTATCTGGTTTTGTTATCGTTTGTGTTTTTGTTGGTGAAAAATGTTATTGTTCCAGAAAAAAACATAGTTCTCGAAAAATCAAAAGAAAATTAGTATTAAAATTCATGCGGAACTTTTAACATTAGGCTCAACAAAACGATTTCACGAAACGATCGTAAAGATAATAATACTGAAAGACCACTGGTCATCTGGCAACATTCGTTGATAAGAAGATGCGAGAAAACATTACCATTTTTCGTATGGTAAAGTCGAGGCGTTCATTCAGCAATAGAATAAAAGTACCTATGCTATAATATAAATATACAGTAATTTAATAATGCTGCATACGGGTGTAATAACGCCTAACGTTATAACGTTATGAGAGGAACGTCAAATTATACGGTAACGTATAAATACAGGTTAACACTTAAGAGTAACTTGCAGTGTGAGGGTAACGTTAACTCTATGACGGTAATGTGAACGTAGCGAGGGTATGGTAACACCGTAAGGAGAATAATTACTCTATGATAGGGAATTTCCCTAGTTAAGTGTCAGGTAACAAATTACTGAGGGGACTTGTAGCAGTGTAATGAGGGGACTGATAACAGTGTGATGAGGGGACTGATAACAGTGTGATGAGGGGACTGGTAAAAGTGTGATGAGGGGACTGGTAACAGTGTGAGGGTAACGTATTACTCGCACTCCCCTCAGACAAATGCAAGACTCAAGTGGACAGGAGCTCTACTGTTATCGCCAGAGACTTAGAAGGTATGGCTCGTTTATATATCACACTCCATTTCTACACCTCTATTTCTTGGAAGGTATGGTCCCTGTATATCATGCCTCATCACTACACCTCTCTTCCTTGCACTCGCCTACGGTTAACTGTAAGATTTCACTTCTCTGTGATTTTCCGATATAACTTTTGACGATTTCTCTTTCACTTCCTCTTTGCGTTTTTGCTCACTTGCATTGTTTCATCGATATTATGACATTTGCATTTTAAAGTTGATTTTGAAGTGAGACTTTCCTTACACTTGCATCTCAGGATTATTTTGATGAAATTTCACTATTTTTGCACCGATATTTTTTTCCCGCTGAAGTATACTTTTTTTCTTGAAATCATTTTATGCAACACTTGATTTGTTCAATGAAGGCAACAGGTGTGACTTGCATCAGGACTCCAATGCACTAACATGAAGCACGTGTATGTGGCATTTAATTTCATATTTATGAACGTCCTTTGGCTTCGTGAAACTGATTGTTTTACAAAATTCATTAACATGAATTAATTTATTCTCATTATTCAGATACTCATTTAAATCATGGAAAGCAACCGAACGAATCATGACTCTGACGTCATAATTTCAATGTCACTCATAGTGTCCTGAAATGGGACGAAGACATTCACATACATCACATACGAACAATACTATCTAGTCAATTCAGTGAAAATAATATTCATTGTAATATTCATCATTGTGATTTCGTTATCATCGCTTGGAAGTCTTGACGCTACTGATAATTAACAGTTTGAATCGAGTGACTCTCGATACTTGAGATTAATGAGATTAATCATCTATGCTGATATTAATCATCTATACATGACCTAAATCATTATATTTTATATTAAAACATGATATCAATCACCTACACATGATATTAATAATCAATAGTGATATTAATCATCGATACTTGATTTAATCATCTGCACTTGATAGTAATGGTCGGAACTTGATAATTATAACGAAGTCAGTCGTAAGGCGAAACACTGAGTATTCTCGTTGCAAGTTTCATCTTCTCGAGTGGATTCATTTACGGTGAACTGGCTTCCTGATAAGCCTTAGCGCTTCTGTTGGCTTTACTTACAAAGTTGCCATCGATTTATATACAAACTGGGATGCTCTGATCGTCTTCAGTCGTGATCGACATCGAAGTATCGCTGTTCAAGACCGTCAGTCATGATCGTGTTATTAATATACTTCGGCTGAATTAGCTCGATTTGCGCAATCAAAACGAAGCAACTTTTGCAGATGGAAAGTTATTTCTATTGTATTTGCGCTTGATTTTTTACCTGATGATAGGCAATGATTGATAGTACGGTATGATTGTGATTTTTTAAAACCGTATCTTCTACGCAGTGATTGCTGGAATAATCTTTGAATGCTTGCAGAGACTTCAGCTCGTCATGATTATAGGCATGATTATAGTCAGTTTAATAGTGCTCGGATGCTCCTGACTGCGATTGATTTATATTGAATGATTTTAAGTTCTCATATACTCGTAAAAAGCTCTAAATTTACCGTATATGTAATGTATATTTAACTCACCCATGTATTCTATGCATAAACAGCTAAATAAAAGATTAGTGTCTTGTTGCCAACTGTGGTTTGGCTGCTGATGTTGCTTATTATGATGTTATGGATGTTCACCCTGCCCCATCGATGTTTATTTGTGGGTTGGTAACCCTTAGTGTTGATTGTTTAACCTCCAAATGGTTGGATGCGAAGTGTAAAGGTAAAATAGTTAATTGAGATGATGTGTTAATAATCCATATGCATGTACTTGCACAATTCATGATATTTCTTGGTGCTTGGGATTATGTTGAGGTGACAAACGTGACGAAATCGAATGCTGGATTAATATCACACTGAGAAAAATTAATGGGTCATAGTCTCCAAATAGGGTCTATTTGGACTGATCGGACTAACCGTGTACAGTTACAGTGCAAATAGAGCGAACGTTGCACTGCTACGTCTTTTTTACCGGGCTATTCTGAATCAGGATGACCCAGACGAGGGAAAAAAATGTGGATTGCTTTATAGACAAAGTCTGACTAATTTCTCTGAGTGCATGGTACCCTCTGACGCAGATGTTCTTTATTTATAGAGAGCAAGTTTATAAATGCATGTGTGAAGTTGGCAGCTGCGCATACTCAGGACAGTTGCTCTTTGGCGTCTAACACTGGTGGTGGTTTTTCGTCCTCTTATTAATTAATTTAATATTTTAAAATTTATTACTTTATCATTTTTGTCAGTTTTAGGTCGCGGTATTTCCAGTGTAAACGTCGAGTTAAGGTCGATTTAAAGATGTGCAGAGTTGATATTAGTTTCAAATCTTCGTACATGGTTGCTGTTATTGCGAGATTTCCGGCCTTAGCCCTCTACCGCCTGGCACGAGTAACCGGAGCAATATCGTCACATCACACAAGCATACCAAAAAAGGATACGTTGCTAGTGAGCGCAAAATGACGTGAGCGACACGTACGACAACTTTAAAATGTTCTCTGTTGCGTACAAACGTCCTCAGGTTGCTACACTCAAAAAGTTTACGAACAATTTATGTTAAAAGTTATGTTCCTGGAGAGTGACATACGGTGGTAGAAGGTTTACTTCGATATTCGGTGGTTCTGGCTTGTAAGAACTTCATACATTGGTGGTTCTGACCTGTAAGAACTTCATCCCTCCGTGGTTCTGATCTGTAAGAATCTCACGTATCCATGCTCATTCGCGTTGAACACATTCAGGTATCACGCTGAAGTGTCTGTTGGAAATGTCACATCATCGTCGATGATGTCAACTCGTCGATGTCAACTCGCTCGAAACCCGTTTGTGTTTTCATAAGAAATATGAAGATAATATGTGACGATTTTGTTCTGTTTAATGATCATAACGCTCAGTTGAATAATTATGCTATGTTGAACAATTATAATGTTTTGCTGAATGATTATGTTCTGTTGAATAATTTTATTCTTTTAAATAATTCTCTTCTGTTGAGTGATTCTGCTGTTCCGTTGAATAATTCTGATCTGTTGAATGATTCTGTTTTGTTGAATGATTCTGTTTTGTTGAATGATTCTGTTTTGTTGAATGATTCTGTTTTGTTTAAAGATTATAATCTGTTGAATAATTATGTTCTGTTGACGGTTTCTGTGTTGATGAATCTGAACATCCGTTAATCTCGATCAGTCGTGCTCATGCGAACCTGAATCAGCCGTGTACAGGAAACGAATATTAATGTGAATTCTCCGTTAATCTGAATTCAGTGACGAATTTTTTGAGTAGTTGACGCATTTGTAGTGCTGAGCAGTTCTGCATTGAATGTGTACTGGTGATTGTTTGTTACTATTACACAAACGTGGTGTGTACTTGGCTCATTGTATTCAACTCATTGTCCGGAATGATGAAAATGTCGTTTCATCCGCGATCACTTCGATTGCTCAATTATCAGGTAAATAAGTACCGCTACATATGTAGGGATTTAAACGAGTATCTTATTCATGAACGTTCTTGTACTACTAACAGTAATTTTGTAATAAGTTTTATTACATAGTAATAGAAACGACAGTAGGGTATACGGATATTATTGATGAATATTGTAGCTGATGTTGCCAAGTTTTGTGGTAGTGGTATGGGGTTTATTCGTGTTCTGTAGCGTGATCGTCTCCTTAGCACGTTTGGAACAACAACAACAACAAGGCTGTGCGTTTTCAAATTGTGTTGCTGAAGATATTGCCCCTATGAACACTCATCAAGAGAGCGATGGCCCAGTAAATGGTCCAAAAGAGGGTGGTGACGCTCCAAATTGTGATTCCGAAATTTGCAACCAAATGGATAGTGCCAATTTGGGCTCTGCCCCAGTGAGTGTCGCTTCTGATATCGCTACCCAATTGAAGGGTACAAATGTGAGTGTTACCTGTGATGCCGGTACAGCTGTGAGTAGTACCGGCAAGTGCAGTGCATCATTAGGTGTTAGTGATGATAGCGTAGCATCATTAGGCTGTGCCCTTGAGAGCTGTGTCCATATAAGCGGTGCCACAGGATCTCCTTCTTCGTCCGTGGCCACTCCTCCCGTCGGGGGCGAGGACAAACGTAAGGCGACGGCGGCGTCGGTTGTCGGGGCCATGGCGGGCTTCAAGACCGCCGGCGGGGGAGCTAACAAATCCGGAAGCATTGGCGGGGCGGGCAGTGGAATTATGGCAGCTGTTGCTGCAGCTGCGGCCGCTGCTGCCACATCTACATCTGTAACATGTCAATCAGCCTCGGCTTTGGCCAACGCACAACAACAATCTTCTTCTTCATCGACACCGCCGGCGACGCCTGGCGGCCGCAGCAACACCATGCGCGAGTCCGACACTTACAAGTCCGAGAGGAGATCAAGTAGCGGCCATTCCTCTTCGGCAATTGTTGGTAAGTCCAGGGAAAGGGGCGGAAAGGCCACAACAAGCCTCCTTCCCTGACCGTGGCAAGGCCCCATTATTCCCCTCAAGGGCTCTTTTTCCCCCTTCCATTCCATGCTTACCTCAAGGTCTCTTTTTCCCGTTACATATTTACCTTAGGGGCGATTTGCCTTCCGCATTTCCCTGAAGTGCTCTTGTCCACAATTTCCTCAAGGAATCTCTTCCTCTTCCATCCTGATTGATTGATTCCTATTCCGCAACTTGTGCTGCTTCAATGAGTTTTTTCCCATCAATCGAAGATGATTTGCATGTTTAACTTTCATCACGCGATGCCTTGCCCACCATTTACTTATGAGTGAGTTTTCAAGATCTAATTCGTTACGAATGCTTTTTTCAAATCTTCACTATGCCTCTAGAACTTCGCCGGCAGTTATACTCGTGTTCTGCATCTGGACCAGAACTTGGACCTGAGTTTCCCTCAGTTCTAAGAGAGACGAGGTCGCCGAAGGGCCCTAATTTTCAAGCATGGATTTTGTGTTTTGTGGATTTTGAAAAAAATCATGACTGAGTTATTGAAATAGTCATAGTTCGATCCGAGACAAAAAACTATGCTGTGATGCTTCATAGAAATATTAGTGTGTTATCATAAAATTGAATGAGCGTTGGCGTTGTGTGAGACCTTAAGACATAATCGCGAACGCGTTCACAGTTCGTCGTTGTGATTGTGACCACGGTGTTCAATTTGTAAACATTAATAGAGCATCCTGTTCAATTAATGAACAGGAGCTCAAGTTTTAGAGTGGTGTTGAATATTCACCGAGTTCGGCTATTAGTAAGCTGATTTAGCGAATTTTTCTTGATAATAACTCTTTGAAGGCTTCTTTACTTTGTTTTGTGCTCGCTTACATCATACATTTTTTTAGCTGGTTCGATTTGTCCAGTTGTTGGTGTTGTGAGCGGTTGTTTTTACGCGATTTCTTGCTTCCGTGCCATTTTTCCATTGTGCTTTCTACACGCATTTTCTCGTCTTGTTTCATATGGACTCGGCATGGTTGTTGGCAGGATGCAAATGCAGGGAAGTATACTCATGATTTTCATGTATGATATGTCATGTCGTTAGTTATTGATATTTGTTGAAAAGCTTGCTTATCGGACACACTTGTATAATTAGTTATTATTAAGGTTATCATATATATCGACTAAGGATACTCATATCTTAGGTAATTTTTGATGAACATTAATCATTTGTGTGCAGGAGATTGCATGGCCACGGAGTATATGAATAAATGCTGGATAAAGGCACCAATTTTGATCTATGGAGGAATTGTAGAAAAGTTTATACAACGAAAGGCACTTACCTTGTTTAAGCTACATTGAATGCATGTGCTTTTGTAAAATTTACTTGTCCACGTAAAATTCACGTGCCCTAGCCGCACGTATGACTGACGGCTAAGAACACCGCTGTTCACCAAGAACTTGGCAATATTCATTGGGCGCTTCGAGGTTTTATTATTATTATCGTCGTCGAGTTTCGTTGCCAGAACTCGTTTTTGCCGAGCACATCTCACATGTCTCACTTTATCTATGATAGATTAGTTACATTTTGTCTCTATAGTTAACTCGGGATGATGACTGTTTAAAATAATCATTTAGTTCAAAAATAAAAATACAAATTTTATATTTTAAGCTTATTATTTGGTATTTTCTATATTCAAGGTTATATTTTAAATTGCTTGAATCATGCTCGCCCCTTCTTGGGAGCTACCATTATAATACTACACAAAAATGCTAAACAGGAATTCAACGTTGGCAGGCGGCAAAATCCTTTTCATTTGCAGCGTGGATTTATCATAGCATTAAAAATACACTATATCGGATTTGGTAGCCCAAAACTGAATTTTCTAACGCAGTGGATTGTTTCGCTAAAAGTTCTTAAGGGTCATGATTTTTTCGTGATTTTTTGAAGATTTCTTCCGATAATTTCTGCTGTAATGATTTATTTCGGTTTTTTATTTCTGGACTTCTCGCGTGGCTGGCAAAAAATTTTACTTATCACTACAATGTGGGTTTAAAATTATGAAAACTCATTATTTTTAAATTATGCAAGTGCATTGAACTATGCAAACACATCGAACTTTGTTTGTGTAGGTGTGAAATGGGCCATTAGTCAACTTGTTACAGTAAATGGATAGCTGTTTGGGTGATGATTTAGGCAATTTACATGCATTAATTATCTTCAAAAAAAGGTTCATTTGAACTTTAGCTCAAAAGAAGTGTGTTTGGCTTCTCGTTTGACAATCATCAGGCCAATTGCATTTTTTTATTTTACCAGAAGAAACATTATTTGATTATGTGATGCAATTTAAGATAGTAACTTGTTATTTTGGGTCAGAGTGGGCTCAGGTTTAATTATATCATTACTTTAATGTGACTCAAATTGGTGTTTGAATTCAAAATTATAAAGCCTATGTCACCGTATGAGCTTAAATGTCAAAAAATTGATGATTTTTCATAACACGGATTGACTTGCGGTCAAATTTCTTTGGTGCAATTGATAGGCCTTCTGAGGAACTTGGATTGTAAAAGATCATGAAAATAAGATATTTAATGTAAAATGCTGTAAAATCATTTATTAAACAATCGGCATCGTTTGTATGGTCAATAGGCGCCGGCGTGAGCTATGAAGAGGAAGAGGATCTGTCGCTTGAATACCTCAACTTCTACTGAACTGCTTCTCTACTGAACTGCTTCTCTACTGAACTGCTTCTCTACTGAACTGCTTCTCTACTGGACTGCTTCTCTACTGAACTTCTAAGAAGCTACGCAGCTATTTTCACGATGTCTGGACTAAATTTCACGTTTTATTTTCTAAACTACTTCTTATCCTAAGCATCTAGCCTTCAAATATACAGCCTTCCAACTTCTAGCTTCGAATCTTCTTTTGACTTGAGTCAGCTACTTAACTCTACCTAATGATCTACCCTTAACGCTGTCACCATAAGGATCTACTCGCTAACGCTGAGTCATCATCTCTACTCTACCCTAAAGATCTACTCCCTAACACTGAGTCATCGTCTCTACTCTACCCTAAGGATCTACTCTCTAACGCCGAGTCGCCTTCTCTACTCTACCCTAATGATCTACTCCCTAACGCTGAGTCATCGTCTCTACTTTACCCTAAGGATCTACTCTCTAACGATGAATCGCCTTCTCTACTCTACCCTAAAGATCTACTCCCTAACGCTGAGTTATCTTCTCTACTCTACCCTAAAGATCTACTCCCTAACGCTGAGTCATCTTCTTTACTCTACCCAAAAGATCTACTCCCTAACGCTGAGTCATCGTCTCTACTTTACCCTAAGGATCTACTCTCTAACGATGAGTCGCCTTCTCTACTCTACCCTAAAGATCTACTCCCTTACGCTGAGTTATCTTCTCTACTCTACCCTAAAGATCTACTCCCTAACACTGAGTCATCGTCTCTATTCTACCCTAAGGATCTACTCTCTAACGCTGAGTCATCGTCTCTACTCTACCCTAAGGATCTACTCTCTAACGCTGAGTCGCCTTCTCTACTCTACAATGATCTACTCCTCTACGCCTCAACTACTTTTCCCGCTCAGCACCATTTATACTTTACAACTCTGGTCAATTTCTACTGCTAAGTGCTGCGTTCTTCCAAGTAATCATCAATATCTACTTATTGCTGTTGTTGTTGCCGACACTGTTGTTGCTACTATTGTTGATGTAGCAATGCTGCTGTTATTGTTGATCTAGCAATGCCGCTGCTATTGTTGATGTAGCAATGCCGCTGCTATTGTTGATGCAGCAATGCTGCTGCTATTGATGTAGCAATGCTGCTGCTGTTAATTATTGTGGTTGCTATGTTGTTGTGGCCGTTGCTATTGACGTTGTTAATGCTGCTGCTACGTTGTTTACTATCACTGCTGTTATTGTTGCTGCTGGGGTGGACATCGAGGACAGTTTTATGGGTTATGGGCACTTGAGTAATAATTTTTTTTTTAAAGTTGATGAACTCCTTCCAAAGAAGTTGGTTCTCATTCGGCACGTCAATTACCTTATGCATTGACTTATTATTTATAGCCTTAGATGCAGATTGTCAGCTACGGGATAGCAAGTTGAAAGATGTGATCAGTGATAACTAATTCCATGAGATTTGTCGTCGGGGATAGCTGTTTAAATCGGCCGTCTTTAAATCAAAGGTTTAACTTTAGTTCACAACCCACTACGTTAGACCTTACTTTGAACGCCAGGAGTTGACACCTTCGACCGTTGAACCTTCAATTGTTCGGTGATTTCAACTCTCATTTCCAGGCCTTTATGAACGAATAGCATTGACTACGGGTAATGCATCAGCCTATAGTCGAACATTTCTTTGACCTTCTCTGGCTTTCTTGAAATTAATCGACCGCTTGCCTGTTCCTACTTCTAAGTTATTAATGTACGTAGAGTATTCGTAAGCTATTATAAATACGCGTGTGTATATCAATATCTACACGCAATTTTCCGTACTATAATTGTCGTATAATCTACGCGCCGTACTATAATATCTACGTATGTTTTGATGTCACAATGACATGACATTATGTAGTCTTGTAAAGCTTGTAGGGATTATGTCAGAGCAGTTGTCCTGCTTTCTGTATAAAAATGAACCAGAACTCTTGTTTTGGTTGATTTGTATTAGCTCTTGCTTCGAAAGTTTGCCATTATTTCTTTGATACGAGAGAACTCTGAAGTTTATGAGCTATTCTGACAGAGATCTTTGAGCCTAACTTAGAATCCGCTTTACGGTTATTTGCGAAGAATTTTTTCTAAATTTAATAGCTAATCATTGAACTGCTTGCATCATGACAATATCTGAATAGTTTAAAATCTATTTATAATAAATTATATAAAATCTTCTTCTTGTAGCTTTATGTTCAAAAAATTTTTGACTATTATACCAATATTAAATAATTTGAATTTAGAGGGATGCAAAATTTTCCGCTGCAAACTGTGAATCCAGATAGGAATATGAGAAGAAAATTATTTTACACGTGTTGTGATCGAATTTTACACGTATTGTGAGCTCAGTAAACAATGACACCGTTCAAGAATTGCCAGAATAGATATGAAAAACATTAAAATGTTTGCAAAATTGTTGTTTAGTACTAAAATACGATATTGAAGTACGAAAAAAAACATATTTCACACATGTATAATGATAGTTCCCTTCTGACCTCAAAGAGCGTAAAAAAATTCCTTGTATGGTTGGGTATTCACTAATCGATAAATTGTATGGGCTGCAATCTATATGGACAACCTTTAAAGTAACATCAATGTTCTTTTTGTGTTTCAAAATTCGATTTCTATGGTTGACTTGGAGCTTTTTTCGACCGCATTGTTTTCGATTGCGACAATTGGATGTTTAATAAAAATTCATAGAAAATTTAAAATTCGGCTTCAATTCTAATCGTGGTTGTTTGAAGTTGTCATAATGATATGCAAAGTACGTCGAATGTAATTGTAATTAACTGTTATTTACTCAGTTATACTTTATAAGTATATTTTTTTCTTGCTGAAAATCTTATCGAGTGGAATCCGTCAATTTGACCATGTTGGGATAATTCGTAAACTGAAACCTTTATCGCTAGCCGTTTAGTTAACTCGGAAATAATTGAAAGGATTTCTCTGTTTGTTGGATTGATTTTCGGGGGAAAAATTTTATGTGTAAGAGATGCAAATAGAATTTTAGCTACCAAAAAGTGTTAATTTTTGACTAATCAAAAAGCCTTCGTGTTATTAATGTGAATCGTATGAGAATTGAATACTCGAGAAGCGAAACTTGTTACGAGAAAAGCTTCAGTTTTCGCCGTATCAATGGAATTCTAACATGAACATTGTTCAGTTCATGATACAAGTTCATGAGGCTTATTCATCTTCATCCATTTTTTATATAACATACTTTCTGACTTTCTGGTATTTCTGCTCACATCTTTCTCAGTTTGACTTTCGACGAGAGTAGTTTTAATTTTGTATATTTTTTGACGGTTACAGAGGAGGTATTTGGAATCATTGCTTTGTACGCACTCGGCCATTACACATGGCTTTAATTGTCTATTTATAATATTCAAATAATAGTATGGACATCCGGTGTGGCTTGAAGCTCGTTACAGAATATGTCTAGAGTTATTATAATAATTGGTGTATATCGAAGCCAGGGCATGAGTAGAAATCATTTAGCCGGCTTGAATAAAGTCGTTGAACCATCAACATTTCTCCCGTCTATTTAACCTTCCAACATTGTAATTCTGCACACCAACTCCCAATGCTTTGACTGTTCAAGTTCCACACTCCCAAAATATTGCTTCATTAGTTGGCTAGTTTTTCCGAGCTGACAAGACTCGCCATTTTTGTTGCCTACCACCGAAAAATTTGTTGGTCCACTTCAGCCGACCTCCACCTACACCACGGCCGCAATTCCGTGAAGACCGCGTCTTTGTCGTCTTCGTTATCGTGGCACGCAGGTAAGATTCGTACACTTGTATTCGTACACGTACGCTTGTTTCGTACACGTACGCTTGTATTCGTACACGTTCGCTCGTATTCGTCCGTCGCCTTTAGCAACGTCTCGTCTCGCCATCTGCAGAAAAGTCTTGATAGCGGCAGGTTATAAATGCTATTGATATTTTCGCTCTATGTTCGCAATAGACACGAATTATTCGTACGTAACAAGCGTTTTAGTAATCGCTTAATTGGCTGATAAACAGGTGTCAGAAACAATAATCTCTGTAAAAGGGCTTTTCTTTTTTTAAAATTATAGCTGTGATGGAAGCTTCATCTTCTCAAAGTAATTAAGACCTTTTTGAGGAGTTGAATTTTTGAATGTTTTTAGTCGTTTTTTAAGGCATTTCAAACTGTGGTATGGATTAGGGTTGTGAACGGTTCAGTATAGGGCTGATCAATATTGCCCTCTGTAATTCTATTATTTGTGCCCCGTGGTTTTCTTTCCATAATAGCTGATGTTGCCTTCTCAAGCCGAGTTTGATATTCGCTTCGTGTTTAGTCGAATTTTATATCCAGTGACAAATTGTGAGTAGAATAAAATATAATAAAATTTTTATACAAGACTTAATACTTATGTTGTATACTCAATACTTAATACTCATGTACATATCAGACGTTATTCAGTGAAGCCCTAGGAAACTAGAATATCAAATAACCGACATTGATTATACCTCTGGATTCTATGTATCGAATCCTATAGGCTAAACATGGGAGAAAAAATCATAAAAATTGCGTGATTGAGTCGTTGATGTTAGGTTTTGATCAGGTTTGATTCAATCATTCACTACGGCTGCTAGCCGCTGGTGTGAAGATATCATATTTACTGTTGTTTAGGTCATGTTTTGTTCGGATGCTGCTCAGTACAGCTAACATTTAGGTTTTTCAGTGGGAAAACTCGTGTCGTGGTCTCTATATCTTCTCGGACAGCTTGTGGTCGTGCATCAATTTCATGTATCACAATTTGTCAAATAATTTCAAGGTACACATCATTTCAAAGGGAAATTAAACATCAGACCTGACGCTGTCAGCCACATCATCTGGTTATCCTGGTGCCATCATCAGCATATTTTAATTTTCACTCGTTATGAATAAAAATAAAATTTCCCCTTCATGACGTGTTCTGCGATTTCATTGGCCACATTTTTGTTATTTTTCTTGACTTTATACTGAAATTGCAGAAACTAAGTTGTGAAATCTATCGAAGCTGCTGCGTCGCTAATGTTAGGTTAGGGAAGATTTTTCATCCAGTTCGTTGCATTTACTTTGGGGGTATTTTTTTATCTTGTATAGAGGGAGGTTTTCCGTGCAGGTTGTTGCATTCAGTTGATGGTTTCGGGTTCTTTGACCGTGTCTTAGAAGAGATTTCCCTCACAGATTTTTGCGTTCAATTTTTTATTCGTTTATCATTGACTTTTTGTGTAAACGACTCGGAGTTGAGTTTTTGCTAAATAAGTTAGTGCCTAAGTTGCATGTTTTTCTTGGCAAATTCCTGCACATTTTCCTGTGTTTTTTGTTTCAAGCCTCGTGAAATTCTCAAGTTATTCAATTCTATTTTTTATTTTAATAATTCAATTCTCTTTAAATTAAAATAATTTTATTATAAAAAATTTCGCTGCATTCATTCGAATGTCGATAACAGGTTTTTTTTTTTTTTGTAAAGATGCATCTTATCACGAAAATAAACTTTTCCAGACTTTCGAAATAACTTCTCGTTCGAATGCTATTGTTAGTTAGAGGTTTTAGGTTCCCACCAGATAAACGACGTTGAACAAACGTTTAATCGACGTTTACTCAACGAAACGTTTAATTAACGTTAATTTGACGTGAGATGTGTGGTGGGTTCCTTCATGTACCTTTTGAGGCGTAGCGACACTACTCACTCAGAAAAGGGTCATATAATCAAAAAGTAATACATTTACTTATGCCATTTGGTTGGGCCGTACTGGGTCAGAATGAATCACTAAAGGGCAAAAAGTGCATTGCTCTCTGGGTTAAGTCTCACTAATTTCTCTCAGTGTTGATTGAAAATGCTTTGGTGTAAAAGGGTGTATTTTGCCTGTTGTTTCTGATGTATAACGTTCAAAAAATTACTAAATCAAAATGTTTATGAATCTAACGTGAGTTGTTGCATTGCTTTTTTAAACGTAGTTTAGTGTGCATGGTGCTAGTTTGTTTGTTGGTAAAGCTCTCATAGTAATAAGTATTATTCAATGTTAATTGCTGGATTTTCTTTGGAATTTATTTGTCACGGCTGTTCTGCTTAAATTTTATTCGAAGTTTGAAATATAAAAAAAGAATGTAGCATTTTAAGTGTGCGCTTGAAGTTTTTTAGTTGGATATGCATTTAACGTATGATTTCATTGCATCAGTTGACGATGTTAGTTGTTATGCAACGTCAGCATCACAAACCACCGCCGTTGTCATTGTAGCTTATCATAGATTCTTATTCCCGATAGCGGTGGGTAGTTTGAAAAACACTCCAGGTTCCGATGATAAATTCAGAAGCACCCCTTCATTTTTGCTTACGTCAAAAATGATCAGGCTTTGAAAGCAACTTATTATTGGTCCGTCCTTGAAATTATCCTCTCGTCTACTCTACATTTGGAATATATGACCTCAATATATATCAATATATGACCATCACCTACCGCTAACTGGGCTTGCAACTTTTGACTATTCCTTAGATTTTCAAACAACTCTTAATCATTCCTAATTAACAATTGCTAACGCTCCCTCGCTCCTCCCAAGCTGCGTTTGTGCCTTCCCGCGTTGCAGGTTCGAAATAATTACTTTTATTTGCTGCGCGTGTCGTGTCTTCGAGTATAATTAAAGTATCGTTCTAGTTTCGTCATGTCCGACCGACGAGTCAAAAGCGAACTGTCGTTCTTACCAAACCGTAGAGATTGTCCGTCTTACGTCATTGCTGACGAGATTGTTGTAGTTGTTGTTGTTGATTGTTGCGCTGCATGCCGAACACCGTTCCTAAGCCTTAAAAATGAATTTGCACGCGACGGTGAACCATATTTTCAAAATGTTATGAATATAACGTACGTGATGTGTACCGTTAATACTCATTGCGATGTTCGCACAATCGTTGCAACGGTGCATTAGTATTTTTGTTGTACGGAAGCGAATCAGGTTGCATCGTCGACCGATAAATGTTATAGCGATGAAATGAAGCTCGATACTCACTCTGTTTTTGTCCGTTTGTAGTTTCCCTATTAATTCGTTTGATTTTTTACTATGTCAGAATGTAGAGTAGCTTTAATCGTCATCACGTTGCTTCAAATCCTTAATTTTATCATTAGAAAAATAAAATTCCTTGAAGCCTGTTCCCGTTACTCAATATTTCAATTTATTTCTTCCAAATTGTTAGGTAATAAAAGCTTCTCTATCCGACACGTCCATAATCTTCATGACACCCATCCTTCACACTCATCCCACATTTTCCTATGATATTCATTCGTCATTTTGAAAGTCCTTCCACCAGCGATTAAATTTTGATTTAAATTAAACATTTTTTGATTCATCAAAAATATCAATACTTTGATACTGTATGATCGTTTTTTGAATAACATTCAAAAAATCTTTCACTGTCACACTAATTAAATTCTTATATTATGTTATTAGAAGTTAAGTTGTTCTATTTATAAAATTTGCAACATAGTTGAAATAGTTTATCAGAATAATTAGACTTTTGTACGGTGTCTTGAGAGGCAGTACGCTTAGGCCATGGCTTGCTAACTCCTAGCTCGGGGTTACAAGTCCATTATTCCAATATCATTATTTTATAACACATTACCTCAATATAGAATGACATACCTTGTCAAAATTCCTAGTGATTGCGCGTGCAATTCCCAAATGATGACTACTTGATAAGCTGACAACGCACAACGCATGAAAGAATCATCGACGCAACGAAAGCGAAGTGTCCACATTATCGGCGAAATTTCGCCCTCGAACGCTCTGCTGCCGCCTATGGAGATAGAAAGCGTAACAGTCATGCCTTGCTTTAGTTGATATGCAACTCGCTTAAACTAAACTTAACTCTTATCTCCACTCCTATACTGAACATTTATAATATTCATTCGATTGTGAATACATACTAAGAAAGGTGGATTCGGTTGCACTATATAGATTTATGGCCGTATGGGATGAAAAAAAATGGGATGAAATTTCCGGACATGGCAGCGCCTATACAAGGCTCGCCTCTTGCTTTTATTTCCCCACAAATGGAAAGCAATTTTGTGTTGGCTACCTGTTCAGTGTAGCAAGATAAAAAGTATTGGTGTACCAAGCCATGGTTCCTTTAAATAATGGTGACTAATAATATGTTTTGCCTGAGGCAGTAGACCACCTTGTATAACAATAATCGTTGCACCTAACGTCAATGTAACTCACAGATTATCAGAAATTAAATAATATTAAAAAATACCACATTTCATCCCACTGTCACCCGCAATCTCAGTGTGCCATTACATTTGACACAAAAACTGTGAGGCAGATGAAATACATGCTAAAAATATTTAATTTTTCTTCAGTATTAAAGTGTAAGTCAAGTGCCATCCTACGCAATAGTCACACACAAATAAAATACAATCGTTTGAAGAGTGTAGTTAGTGGATGCTCTATCATCATAATTTTCTAGATACTAACTATTTGCTTTCATACAACCGATTTGCGCTACAATCGTATCCTTATTACTAAAAACTGTAGTACGGGCGTATGCCTGCTAGTTACTCCTACTAACTTATGCGGTCGTATCAATACTACTATCTGGACTTCAGTAATACACTGTAAATCATGCCTGTATCCTCATTTTTAACGTCGCCAAAGTATTTTTAGGCATTGAATTTCTGATCACACTGAGCACGGTTAGTGACACCCGTGCGTACCTTGTAATATAAGCTTTTGTATATTGTGTGTCAAGCCGTTCATGGTTTTGACTTACACTTATTGTGGCCTGGCGATGATTTTAAAAATTCGAAAAATAGTTGAGCCTTTTTCGAGTGCGGCAATCTGAAAAAACTGATGAAAAACCACGAAATATACTTTCAAGATTTACTTAATTTACTTCAAATTTAATCAAAATGAATAAACTATTGACCAAACTTTAATTTGTTTTATATAGTTTAGTTTGTAAATCTTAAAATTAATCGAGAGTTCAATCAAAAGATGAGCTCGGGCCGCATGCTCGTTTAAGACAGATTGACTCTAGCAACGCTTAGATAAATCATGAACTGAGATATGACCAGTGTCTAGATCATCATCTAGTTCAGGATGACGAACTACCTAGATTGTGACGCAAGTATTGCTCTAGCTTGGCTTGATTTGTATGTCGTTTTTACCAATTCCTGTGTCCGTATGTGAAGTTATTGTATGAGGAACCCTTTGATCCATACAATGTTCGGGATTCACCCTGTATAATGTATGCTCCTACATTGTCTAGTGAACAATATGCTGCATGACTGATAGGTGGCTACTCCCCATACTTTTGGCCTATGCTCAATGTGCCTATTTGCCTCTAGAAAACAATGCATATGAATCTTGAAAAGAAATGGTATCTGCTTTCTGACATCGTAAAGCATATGCCCTTAGAAAATTCATTGTATATGTCTTTATTATACCCTCAGTAAATGCCTTTACACAATTTACTGTGTATACCCATTGAAGAGATACAGTATATGCATTTAAAAAGTAGTAAAAGTATGAGCCATTTGAAGAAATATCCCAATGCTCTTTTGAAATGTTTTTATCCTTTCTCCATGAAAAATATCCAATTTTCCTTTAGATATTTATTCTAAGGATGTAAATTGTAAATTACATTATATAATAAACCTCCCATCTTAAATAAGTGAGTAAAATATGTGAATAATACAATAATCACCTCATTATATTCTAAATTATGTAAAAAACGTTATTCCAGTATTTGGTAGAGTTAAGTTAGTGTGTCTTGTATGTATGTTCACGTATCTCTCTGTTTTTCTACTCGTCTCCAGCGAATAGGAACAACAATGTCTATGATCGTAAGTACTCTAGTGAAGAGCGCTTGAGTTTCATAGTATTAGATGACACTAATAATCTAGTCAGTTATAGTGAGTGATTGAGTTATGAAATGGTTAGTAGACATTTATCGCTTGTGGAATGCCAGTTGGCCATTTTGTATTATGCATTCGAGGCCAGTTGGCCTGTTTTGAACTATATATTCGAGGCCAGTTTGCCGATTTTGTATTATGACACTCGAGGTCAGTTGGCCGATTTTGTATTGTGGCATTCGAGGCCAGTTTGCCTGTTTTGAACTATTCGAGACCAGTTTGTCATTTTTGTGTTATGGCATTCGTGGCCTGTTGACTAATTTTTGCATTATGGTATGAGAAGCCAGTTGCTTTTCTTTCAAATTAGGATACTCAGGGTGATTTTGCCTTTTTTTTTGGTATTAAAGGCCAGTTGGCTATTTTTAGAATATTAAATGAAATCAGTTGGCCACCTTGACACAGCGACAAAGCAAATTAATTGAGCAGTTGTGAGTAACATTACTGGTGCTTGTAAGTAATAGAGTAACCTTGCTAGTGCTTGTGAGTAATTAAGTAAGTAATATTATAAGTGCTTGTGGATAATTGAGTAACGTTGCTGATGCCTGCTCCTCCACTCTTGATGAACTCGGTTGCAATTTCCCAGTTACAATTACTACCTATAAATTTTATTCAAACATAGACTGTTAGTAAATATAAATTATGAATATTTTACGTAATATTTTGGATTGAAGTCAATGTTAGTGATTAAAATCCTTTTATTATGTTTGCATGAGAAACCAGTTAGTCGTTATTAGCCTCTTAATCTCGACCCTCTAATGCATTGTCATTATAATGACAATGCATTAAATGATCTTATAATGGTCACTATAATGCTTTTATCCGAACAACAATACTTATAATTATAACGCGTCAAAATATGTGTGATGTGTGTACGTTTTGTTGATGTTGTCGTATAACATAATTCTTGTGTAGATATAATTTGTGTTAACTCATAATGTGTTAATTCTACGTCATATAATTAGTGTTAATTGGGTGTTACCTTCACGTCGCGGCAGATGCGCACAAATATTGTTTCGTTGTCTTATGATTTAAATTGATTATACGAAGTGATTCAATTTTAGCACAATAGTTGCTTAAATTCGTGATTCGTGTTCATAATTGTTAATTGTGGCATAATAATTTATTACTATTAAATATCAGCATAATAATTTATTACTATTAAAGAATGAAAAGTTTTGATTTTATTTACAGTCACCTTCATTATTTGCATATTGAATTTCTTTCGTAAACTGCATGAAGCATGAAATTTTACTCTCGGATTCGCATTCAAAATTTTTGATATTGTTCATGATTTTTTTATAAATCATTTATTGATGTTGTAACATTGATTTCGTAATGAAATTAATTGCACAAACATTGTTTTAGAAAGCTTGTCCATATTTGTCGTATTATGTGACCGATAATTATTTATAATTCACTGTACCTTCTAAAGATATGTACATTCACAGTTCCCATAATAAATATTAAAACACGTCTTTAACGTCACATTATCAGGAGGTTAATAATTGTTCGCGAATGCAAGCGAAGGCGTTTATCTAGCAATTATTTTTAAATTATTAGCTAGGCATTAATTGTATACTATTATCTTGGTATTTATTGTACATTGTTGTCTAGGTATTTGTTGTAAATTATTATCTAGGTATTTATTGTACATTATTGCCTAGGTATTTGTTGTAAATTATTATCTAGGTATTTATTGTATATTATTATCTAGGTATTTATTGTAAATTGCCTAGGTATTTGTTGTAAATTATTATCTAGGTATTTGTTGTAAATTGTTATCTAGGTATTTATTGTATATTATTATCTAGGTATTTATCGTATATTATTATCTAGGTATTTGTTGTAAATTATTATCTAGGTATTTATTGTATATTATTATCTAGGTATTTGTTGTAAATTATTATATAGTGATTAGTTGTAGATTATTTGAAGTAATTCTTGCGCAGCTCGCAAGCAAGAGATCATCAAGGCCACGGAGCAGCTGATCGAGTGCATCAACAGCGGCGACTTCGACGGTTACGCGTGAGTCTTGCGCACTCACTCATGTATATTGTATCTCTGTATAATATTTAATTCTACCTTATTTCATGTTTATTAGTGTTTAGTATCAGTAATTTGCCCTCATTTCATGTCTTAAATGTTTTCTTATTTACATGTGCTAAATAAATAACGTAGAGTTTACGAATTTCCTTCTTTTATGCACATTTTTGTATAGTTTAATTTTATGCCTATTCATGTCTATTCCTCTATTTCATATACCCTCCTTTAATTTTTATCCGTCTTTTTAATTTTATCCTATCATTTCAATTAGTGTTTATTATCATTCGATTTTCCTTCATTTAATGTGTATTAGTGTTTAATATTTTATTTATCCTTAGCTTTTTTCTTGCGTTTTTACTGATCGGTCATAATTTATAAAAAAAAATTCTCCGAGAAGACGCTTCATATGGCATAAATTTCACTCGATATATACAATTTATGAAATTTCTTTTCTCGCAAACAGGAAGATTTGCGATACCCACCTGACAGCTTTCGAGCCAGAGGCCTTAGGAAACTTGTTGGAAGGCTTGGAGTTCCATAAATTTTATTTCGATAACGGTGAGTCAGTAACTTAGCGACGTCGAATTGTTAATCTATTTTTCATTTGTAAAATAGATGTTGAGGTAATTAACTCAAGTGCAAGTTAGATCATTTTAAAATAAAATGGTTTATGAAAGGATGCTTTGCAGGAGTGAACTAAGTTACATTTAAATACTACTGATACAATGCAGCAGTTCGCGCCGGATGATGCAGTTTCACTAAGTATGAGGGTAAAATTAAACCATGAATGATATTGGTGCAGTGGTGGGGAAACACTGATAACCGATGTTAATGCTGTGGTGTGCTAGCCTTGGTCACTGTTATTGGTGCTGTGGTGTGCAGTGGTGTGCAAGCAGTGATAACTGATGTTAATGCTGTGGCGTGCAAGCCTAGATTACTGATATATGTGCTGTGGTGTGCAGTGGTGTGCAAGCAGTNCCTATATACAATATCCCGACACGATAAGTATCCTGGATACGCGCCCCAACAGCCCCTATGTACAATATCCCGACACGATAAGTATCCTGGATACGCGCCTCAACAGCCCATATATATTATATGTGCCCCGTATTACAGGCAGTGTCACCAAGTGCCCCGTATTAAAGGCAGTGTCACTAAGTGCCCCGTATTACAGGCAGTGCCAGGCGCACACGCAGCAGTGCGAAGAGACGCGTGTATGGCAGCGCAAGGAGGGCAAGTGGCTGTGCGTTCACCACCACCGCTCGGGCGCTCCCTCGACACCCACCTTCTTCCTCTCCAAGTAAACGAGGTCTTCAGTCCCACGCATACATGGATAAAGCTGCCTGCGTAAAAATACGGAGTAAATACATACGCTGAAGTTGAGTGGGTTAAATTATACGCTACGCTGATAAGAAATGCGTGCGTAAATCTGAGGAGAAAATACGTACGCTAAAGCTGAATATTAAGGCGCGGCACGAGGAGCGTGAAGAATGATGAATCGTACGTAAAGTTTGGGAGGAATGCGCATGCGTATTGCCAAGGTAGATGTGCGCAGAGAACGTTCGTACTTGAGAGGTCTACGTGAGCTTTTGGTACGTCGAAGTAGAGTGAACAATGGTCCGTGTTGTAGCAAAAATTTGATATTACGTTGTAACGTACAAAAAAGGTTGTTATTAAGGAATTATATTACTGCTCTGAGTCTACTGTCAAATTCTCAGCAACTGTTGGTTCTGGAGTGACCTTAATTTTTATCATGTGTGCAGTCAGAATTATCCGTTTGTTAGTTAAATTAAATTAATTAATTATCCAAGCAGCGCTGCTCAGTAATTCGTTGATCACGTTCCAGGTTTCAAGGCGTTATCTTCTCTCGTATCAAGTCGATTGTGCAAAATCGTAATCGTCAAACGTCGTCATAACACAATTTGATATTTGCTTTGACTCGCCAGATCGCCGTGGCAGCTCTTATTTTTTCTAGCTCTTCGAACTTCCTATTTTGCACCACATTATTAAATACATTTAATTTTGATTGTATTTTCGGCCAAGCGTAATGCTATAGAAAACGATTTTATCGTATTACCAACGTTATTCATCTTTCGGGATTGGATATCGTTGGATGCCGCTGCAATATCAACCACTTTACTTTTGTGTGCCCGGACAATATAATTGTGTTGGCCAAGACTTTTCTTTAAAATCTTTTTTTCTTCGAACTCTCATTATAGTGATTAGGATAATTAATTTGTTTGGCGGTCATGACGATTATAGTTTTCTGGATAGGTATACGAGATACGTTGTCCGGAAGTGAAGATTTTTTCAGTGATCCAGATCACGATAAATTTAAATTATTTCTCTGACAAATTGGCCTAATTTTTTCAAAGTTTTCCTCAATTTTCCGCTTCAAGTTTTTAGTGAAGAGAATTTTATTCTCAGGAACTTGAATTTTTTTAGAAGTATTTGACTGTACTGGTTAATGATATTTGTTAAATATTTTTGAACGTAATTGTCCAAGAAACGAAGGTAGAGGAATGTGGGAGATGAGACTGCGCGGGTCTGATGCAGACATTGAATGAATCATTCACTCAGACAAATTAGTGAGATTGTGTCCAAATAGCGATTCACTTATTGCCTTTCTGTGGGACATCTCTATACAGTTTGGCCCAGCAGAGGGGCGTATCACTGCTACGTCCACTATCTGTTTGTGCTGTTGGTAAAGTAGTGTGTCAGTATTTGGAGAATATGACCCATTTTTTTCTGAGTGATGCATGAGGATAATTATGGAACCTGTGAGAGAAATTAAGAATTAAAGGAGATGGTTGATGTGTGATAAAGGAGAGGTGACGGGAAGTCAAAGCTGGATGCATGTTCTTCGTATTGCGTAAGAGGGGAGGATATTGTCTTGTGTTGCCTCCACTTCCCATTTCCCCTAACTGAAACCAACCTATTCCTCCGTTCCCTTTTCATTTCGTTTTTTCCTGCTCCTTCTACCGTCTCCTTGTTGTACCCTACTCCTACTTCAATCTCTCTATATCTGTTTTCTTTCTCTTACTGCTCCTTCTATTTAAATATCTTTCCTACTCCTATTTTACAACTTTTTCCTAACCTCCCCATCTTTCTTCCTACTACATCTCCTCCCCAGCTCCCATACTTAACTGTGGGGCACGTAGCCCTCTTTCCCCTTCAATGAGGGTGAAAAGAGCCCCCAATTCCACCCCCGTCACTTGACCCTCGTATTCTACCCCTCTGAGTCTTATTGTCTGAGCTTCATCAGTGTTCTTGGGTATAATAATCAATCGATTTTGGAATTTTGTACGTACGTAGACTTCTTGCTTAAAGATTAAATATCTGAATCGGTACGTTATTTAGGACATAACTTTATGTACAGCACAGATTCTGTTTATGCTTACTCTTTGTGATACAATTATGCACTTTCGGAGCTGCATTGTACGTCCAATTGCATCTTCTCTATGTCTTTCCCGAATACTTTCATGTCGGCCCTAGAGATTGAGTGCCATTCATTGAGTCTTGAATGTCATTCAGCGAGTCTTGAGTGCCATTCATCGAGGGCTAGGAGTCATTCAAACAGTGTTGCATGTGAAAGCCATTCAACGAGCCTTGAATGCCATGTTTCCGAAGAGGGTTAGAGGCGACTAATGTGAACATGCGGTGTTTAAGTGAAGTTGAAAAGAATGTTTGAATACCGTCTACTGTGCAGACGCTTTCAAATGCACGGCGTTGAAAGAAGAATAAAATCTTCGTTAGAAGAACGTGCTTAAAAAACGGTATTTTGAAGCGTGGGATTTGATATGCTGGTTTTAATGAGGTTTCGAGCATAAGGGCTTATGTTGGCAGTGACTCAACAGTGTTGTATTAAATGTATAAGCATAGATATTGACAAGTTTCTAGAGTGCTTGAAAGGTTTAAAGGGTATTCATAGTGATGAATTTAGACTGATACTTGTAAGATGTTGGGTTGAAGCGAATTGATGTAAATTATAGTGCGAGATGCAGCGCCAAGCTATGATAGTGTACTTATTAATCTCATTGTGAGTGACATGTGACGTGATGAAAGTTTTGACGGAGATCAATGATGCGAAAAATTTCTAATGCAAAATCTACTGTCCGAGAAAAACATTTTTCCGAAATTACTTTTTCAACGCAACGTAAGCTTTCAACGTTGAAAGAAATGCGCATTTCGTGTGTAAATTGTTTCGGATTTGCTAATTTAGAAATTAGAACTTGTTGCAGATTTAGAAGGTATGTAAGGGTCAACGTCCATACTTCTATTGAGGCGACACGAGTAACTGGCACTGAGAGTAATGTTTGGATTATTAAAAGTTATCGCGTTTATGGATTATCTAATGAAGAGCTGAAATTTGGAAATTAAAGAGTTGGATGAATTGCTCTAGAAGAGTAAAATGAATCTTTGGCAAGTGGCGCGGGTGGTCGCACTCACTCAGGCGGCTCCCCTTCAGAAGAGTGGTTGGCAGCTGCGTTCTCTCGCCGTCGACCAAACTATCGCTACCCTCTGAGGGTTTACCCTCTAAGGAGTAACCTTCATAGGTTTCTTTAAGCGTATAATAAACTCTTAAGAAGCTAAGATAATCCGGAACGCCGCCTTGCTCTTTTTTCTCATTATCAATGCACGCCTTTCACTATTGTTTCGTGTAGACCATTTAATTAATTTCTGTAGTCTTAACTCTTAGGGCATAAATCTTTTGATTTCTTCTTTTTTGCCATATTTTCCATCAATTGCTATACATACTATAAATACTATACATATATCTAAGGTTAGTCTATTGAAGTTGAGCTTGAGAAGATGTATAACATCTGAAGCAACTCTCTCTTGTTTCTTACCCGGAGTGAACTGTGTTGTTTAAATGTTGATCGTTAGTTCTTCACTTGTGCTCTATCTCCTCCCATCTATCAATTTCTATCTCTTCCGTCTTTCAATTTCTATTTCCTGTGTGTACTAATGAACGTGCGTGATGTGCGTTTTGAAACGGTCATTTGTAGCTGTGCTTTCCGATACCGAAACGTACGATGTGTAGGTAAACTTTTCCCGATAAAAACTGGATCAAAAGGATGCTGCATCGAGATTTGAAATACTTGGCAAATTCACGGGAAATTGATTCTATTTCGTTGCTGGAGAGGCCGATCTTGACCGATGCATCGCATTTTTTACAATTCGGGTAATTTGTGGAAAAACTAGCATTGTTGTACGGTGGATAAAGTTTGAGTCGTGAACAAAACGTTCGACATCGACTTGTCCCGAAATCATATCTCTACTGCTGATTTCGATGTCTGTCAAGTTGTCTGTCGTTTCAATGAAGCCAATAGGCCATGCCAAACTATCCGTATACAAGACGTCTATTCTGCTGGAAAGTCGATGAGCTAGAATGCTATTGGCACCAAAATGACAGTTTGGTCAAGACTTCGGTAAGCCAAAATTTCACTGGCTCAAAGATTTTGTTTTTTCCAAAGCGGCCAGACATCGAGTCACGGAAAATATTAGTTACTAGGATTTCAAGAAGCTTTAGCATCATTACCATGACTGGCTGCTTCTATAAGTCGATACAGCTTTTAGGCTCGGTCGTGTGTCGTTTTGTTGACGAACAATCCACGTTGAAACGGGCGCGCAATTTTGCTCAGGAGGAAAGTGCAGCTCTACTACTTCTATGTTAACTGTCTTCACTGTGCCATCATCGCCCCTGAAAATAGACTTGTTGGGTATGCTGAGTGTGTTCTGTTCGTCAGTGTACGTTTGATGTATTCAATGTGTCGTTGCAACTTCGAAATGAGCTCGCTTGCTTCTATTGTTTCGGTCCAACTTGGATTACCGAAAAATTTGTCCCGAGCGACTTGAATTCCTTGCACTTTTTCAGCAGCAATCGAAGGCTTTTTTCCACCGGGCCGTTGATTATGGCTGCGCAAGCCAAGAGGCGAGCTCGAAGCATCCCCCGTTTGAGTTATTCACGTGACGGTTGAGTCAGTGACGTTACAACTGTGTCACACCTGTGACGCATGTGTCAGTCATGTGAAGTTTGAGTCAGCTATGTGTCGGTGATACAATATCCTGCTCGATGGAGGTCGCCCGAAACATTCTAGTGTTGAATTCGTCATACCTTTCGATGCCGCAGTCCTGGGTAGCCCCTATATATTTGGTTCTAATGTCCCCACTGTCCCCAAAAGGGATTTTCATGAGCCCTAAATATTATGTTCTTTTGTTTCCACTATTCCGAGAAGGCATAGGATTTTCATCAGCCCTGAATATTAATATTATGTTCTATTGTTCCCGCTGCCCCAACTGTTAAGGTGCCGTTGTGTGTGAGCGTGCATGTGTGTGCGCGTGTTTGTGTGTATGCTCTTCTCGTTGTTGTTTATTCTACTCATGGTGTAAAATTTTATATTTGGTGTTTTTGAAATCTATTGAAGGCATATAATAAGATTAATAGCTGAAAGTCTCCTTGTCATAAGTGTCGGTGTTGCTAAATGCTTCGAATAAATCCTTCTTACAACATTCATACGGAATTTGCCAAGTTTGGCGAACCTTCATTTTGATTCACCGCGTCATTGTAGTTCCTAAAGTATTATTCAAAATGAAGTCCATTTCTTACTTATAACGGGCTTACTAGTTTATCTTGATAAACTTGTGTAATCTTGTACCTATAAAACCTTGGCTATCTTCGTATCGATAGATCTTTTACTGGGACTTTCGTCAAGTTTTGTGTAAGTGTACAGCAATGGTAAGTAGTGTCATACAGGTTTATCGTTAGCTCTAATAAATCTTTATGGAATAACCCCACTTCTGGTGTCATGGCTGCCAACTTCTGGCCGCTGTCGATGTTATTCATCCCCGCATGGAGAGGAGGAGAGGAACCAATCTTAAGTTTCAAGTTAAAATTACCCCATTTATATTTCATTTACTTTATTCGTTTGAAAAATTCTATTGTGTGTGGGTAATATGGATAATTTTGCATGCTCGTTCCACTGAAATTAATGCAAACAGTTCGTAGTGACCATCTAGACGTCACTTATAAACTGGGGATGGAGGGGAGAAGTTTTATTATAGTAATTTCAAGTTGAGTTTTGTATTTCGTGCATTCACGACGCTCAAGTAGCGATTGTACCTAAAGGATTACTTATAAATCAAAGTTATGTATTGTTACATCACTTAGCAAAATTAGTTTTTCTCGTTTATCTTTGCAAAACATTTCACACTCCTGATTGGTTTGAGTCCTTCCTTCCCCCCATACGGGGGTGTGAGAAGCCCTCCCACGGTGTCCTCTCCTGTTCGTTGGTAAAATGTTCTTGCATCGCCTTTCTCATTTGTAATATAACCGAAGGTCTTTGTTTTATAATCATTGTTGTTATTATAATTACTGCGTCTACATATATGGAATATAAACGAACCACATCAGTAAGCTACAGCAACACCGACTTCCTGTATAACTACAGCTAAAATATTAAATAAATTATCAATTTATTTGCTTGACATACGAGTACTGCCATTTGAAGTTGATTCAATTCATTAATTGAATCAAGTGATCTACATTTTTGTTAAGAGCTTCAGCTTTTAGCGTTTACGTTTCATTTGAGTTAGTGCTGATATTAAGCGACCTCATGACATGGTGTTTGTAAAATGGCTTGCCTGCCATTATGTTTTATCATTCATGGAGATTTTCACGCGAACGGTTAACAGTGCAACTAATATGTGACCCAATTCAATAAGAATTAATCTTATTTGCGGCCATCTGCACCTTTATGTGACCGATATAAATTACATATACTGCTTCACTTTATCATTGGTCGTCTGAAGAAGAAATGATCATAATTTGAATTTTTCCGCTTCAGTAACGGCTAACAAAATTATTTTATTGTCTTGCCAAGAGTATTAAGTAACCTTGCTGTCTGTAATCCATAGTGTTGACCGTTAGCTTGATATTAAAGCCTTTCGGCTTTGACGATAATTTCCCAGACATTTTCTTCTCGCTCACTTTTGGATCGTCTCAGGCGCTCGATTTTTTGTTCATTTTTTTCACTATGGGCTACTGAAGAAACTATCCTCAATTTGTTATAGAATAAAACTTTATCTGCAAAGACGTTTTCATTATTGGAAACTACTTCATTGTGGGCAGCTTTAGCCAATATAGCCTCGGGGCTTTCGTGTTAATCTAATCATGCACAGCACGAAATTTTAAAATTTCCGATTCATGAGCGATTGTGATCATTACGAACTTCTTTTTTTTTTATTCATGCAAGGGAAATATCAGTTCATAAAAAATCTTCATTTTTGTCATAATGTTAAAAAATTTCGTCTCTGGTGTCGAGAATTTATTGCTAATGAATACTCGTAGTGTTAATATTCTCTTGCGGTCTGCGTATATATTTTGTGTAAATTTTTGTATGTTAAGCAACTCATTCATATCAGTTTTTCTTAGTCCACGATTCATAACTTAGCTAAACAAGGAAGATGTAATGTCAGCATCGTTGGACATGTTGTGCAATCGTTCGGGATGCTCAATAAATCCTTCGTGATTTCCTCAATTAGTATAATTTATTAGACATTGTAATTACAAATTTTAACATCGTTTGAATATATGTATTAAATTCAAATTATGTCGGGGAGTTTTATCAGTTCTACATTTACTGCAAAGCTGGGGATAAAGTGAAAGACTTTCATTATCACAAACGACAAGACAAGAAACATTTTCACAAACTTGAAGACTGCTCACCTTTTTTGCACTCATTTGGACTTCAACGGATGAAGGCTTGTTCATAATAATAAATATCGAGTTATTTTTTTCGCACCTAAAGTGTTTTTTGCTCATATTCAATGTTTTTTATTGATAAAAATATTCTACTGGCTTGTTGATACGTTTGATACGCGCCGATCATTTTCGTTAGAGCTCTCGGCTTTTCAACATGCAAGTTCTGCGCTAGATTTTGTCATTTGAATCTCTGACATGGATGTGAAGATGACTTTGAATGAAATGAAAAATCCTGAATGCTTCGTTTCATTAATCCAAAAATTTATTTAGTACTTCATCCACTCGATCACGTGTAATTGTTATGATTTACGAATGATGACGCAATGCGTGAAAGATCGAAATAACACTTATGTAGAATTGGTAAATTTATAGAATCTGCATATATTCATTTCTTGTAACAAATACGATCCAAAAAATACTTGGATATTTTGCGAACGCCTGACAACGAATATCAAATGCTTTATGAAATTTCCAAAAAAACTGACTGAACAGAAAAATTAGTAATATTTCAGCAACAATGAATTTTCAAATATCGAATCCAGTTAAATAATGCAGTCAAATTATGCAATAGCATTTAAATGAAGCCAATGCACATAATTGCATTCCTATCAGTTTAAAAATCCTGTTGATATTCGTTGGTCCAGGAGTTGATTTAGGTTTCTTATGATCTTCAACTTCTAACCTGGAACGCACAAAAGCGAAACTCAAAATTAAAATTTATTGGAATAGATTTCGAACAAATACACGTTCCACTTTACTATACATGAAGAAAGCACATAAAATTATACATGAACCACAGTCACCTTTCATCTTAATTTTAAATAACACAATATATATCATCACAGAAAACAAATGCACGAGTCAATCTCGTATAGAAAATGTATTAAATTTCATCACACAGAAAACAAATGCGCGAGTCAATCTCGTATACAAAATATATAAGTTGTGTAGCGGGCCAAGTCACACTTTAACTTCACTGTAAAACTTAGTGATGGTAAACTCTTGGTAAAGCATAACTTGGAAGTGGTGCGGCGTAACTTTCAATTTATGAATTAAAATTTGAATTATTCAGATTGCCGTGAATTGCTTAGGTGATACCATACCAGCTAAAGGTACTATAATAAATATTACTAGAATAATTAACGATTTATTAGTTAACGCGTTTTGTTGAAGGTTGCTTTAGGGCGCCTTGGTCTCATTGTCGCAAACGGTAGTCAGGGCGTGAAAAATTGAGAAATAGGCCTACGCAACTTCGACAATAATTTGACTGAATCATATTACGATAATTTACGTCCATCAAGATTGTAGCAATGCCGTGCACAACTAAAAATAGCATTTGGCTAAAATAATACAAGGGAATAATTTTTCTTGTATAATTTTTTTCGTAAAAAAATTATATTCATTGGCATTCGTACAATATCAATACGTATACAAATTTTATTTAATTATACTAACTCAACTTTATTTTATTCGCACATTTCGAATTCCGCTCCATTTGGTCGGTACATGAAAGTCGTGTGGGGCTGCGCCGCCAACATAAATTCATTATGAATATTCAGAGGATAACCAATTTCTACTATAAAAATAACACAAGTCACTTAAAATTTCTCCCGCGTTTGAAGTTAATGGGAAATAGTCAACACGCGCTCGATAGTTTAAAAAAAAAATCGTAAAAACTATCATGGCTAAGCGAAAATGAAGTCCCATGAATTCTGACAGAGTGATGACACAAGTCTCGTCACGTATATAATTTAGAGCTTGATTATGAAATAAAAAAATTCCAAGTGACTCAGGTTTTTGATGTCGAAGTACGTCGGCCGGAATTGCCTTATCAAGCGTCGAATGGAGGCGGCGTTGCAAAAAAAAAAAAGCTTTTTGTCAGGGCAGGCAAACGGCCACGGTCTCGTCTTTTTACTCGCTTTATCACTTAGAAATATACATGTTACAAAGTAATCAGATGTGTCCAGATATTACTATGTATTTATTTTTATCTGCCATTTCTCAATCGTTCACCCAAGTAGATGAATTTCCCCCAGGGGAAGTTTATTGTAAGTTCGGGATCCATTGCACTGTATGCTAAAACGGAGAAGCGGGCGCAGTGGTCTCACTGCAAAATTTTACACATTGCTAGTACTTTATAACACTCAGATTTTTTAATGGACGAACAAAATTTCTAAAAAAACATCTGGACCTCATTGTATTAATTACATATTCATATATTTATTCATTTGGTACTCACGTGAAACAGGAACATTTATGAAGAAAGCACACACAATTAAGGATGCGATTAAATTCGTCAAAAGTTCACAAAAATGTCGCGCTTACTGACCTTTCACTCAAATTGGATGAAATCAGGAGCGTAGCTTAACAGGCGCGGCTGGAATTGGCTTGCTTTCTCGAGAGGCTGTCGACCAGGGAGCCTGGCGACCAACAAGAATGAGAAGAATCAATGGCGGAAAATAGCTTCATCATGCGCTGGAAAAGAAACGATTCGGAGAACGTACAGGTGAGGAGGGACCTTGCAGTAAATGAATTTCCTTGACACAAGGCAAGAGTATTGAAGAGTATTATAACAAGAATGGCGTTTGCGAATTATTTGTTGAGAAGTTTTGCTTGACTGGCTGAAATTAAAAACTATAGGGATTTATAAAAAGGGAGAAAAAGTTAGTATGCGTGCTAAAGTAATTGTTCATGATTGTTTTTCAAAATTATTTGTTTGTACGATTTTTAAACATGTGTAGTGGAAACAATGACTGTATTTCCAAGTAATCGAAAACAATTTTCTAGTTCTTCAAGTCTCTTAAATAACACCTAACAGAAAATCTAACTTTGTATTCAACCACATTTCAATTGCCGCCCAACATTTTAACATGGCAGCAAACCTCCAGTTCCGATAGAGAGTTCAGACCCGAAAATTCTATGCTGTCAGTTTCGTTTTCAAATTCCATTGCCAGTCACTCACTGACGTTCACGATCGACGTTTCAATTCACCTTCAAACGCCGTGATACTCACCACTAGCGATAGAATTTCAAAGGGTCTTTGTTAAATATTTGTCTCGATATTGTGCAGAAACAGATCCTTTATTGAAAATCAACAGAGAGCTCCGAGGAAGGATTCTCAGATGCGAGATTTGAGAATTGTCAGAGGGAATTCTTTGGATTCCGGGAGCGCCCCTCCAACTTGCTGACTGTTGACATGCGAGTTAAATATTACTATATCGAAAACGTCTTATACGATTCGGGATCTTAATTACTGGTTTATTTATATAAAATAAAAATATTCGATTTCACACAGCATAAATCGAAATTTTATGCAAAATAAAATGAATATGAATTTTAGGCCAGGCAATTTAAACCAAACAACTTGTAAAAAAAGTAAGAGCGATATTTCTTTGTCATTTAAATAAGAATGGTATTCCAAGTAATTCTTCTTATCGAACAAAGTGGCAATATAAATCGGAGTTTAATTTAAAACAATATAAACACGATAACCGTTCCGAACAACGTAAATTAAACTCTTTTTGTAAGTGATACATGCGTTAAAAATAAACTCTCAAGTTAGTCCAGGAAGAGAGAAGTTTCTTTCCGGCAAAAAGTTCCTCGGCAACCAAGAACCGTCTTTCCACTCACGAATTTTCAAATAAAAGGTCTCTAAGCACTCATAACTCAATGAAAAAATTTTAAACCTCGAAAAAATGGCAAATAATATGTTTGTAAAAAACGCTTCTTAGGCCAATAATTAAAGTAATGATTAGCAAACCATGATAAAAATGTTAGAAAGCTCGATATTCCTTTCGCGTGCTTTATAAAAGACTAGTGTAACAGAAACTGGAACAAATAGGAATACTGAATTTTAAAATAGCATATACAAAATTTATATTGTTACAAAAGCTAAGAAAAATTTTTTCCAGTAAGTCTACTTACTAATTCATTTTCGGACACTGCAAAGCCAATACGAAAGATGCCGTGGGTCGTATAAACATCATCTTACTTCATATTGCGAAATTATATGCACCTAAATTAAAAGATTCTTTGCCCTTCATCGGCAGATGACAGACTAAAAATTTCTTATCATCCAGGAATGGAAAAAAGTCGGCATATTTTCTGGCCAATCAGGAAGAACTTCCATTGACATTCGTTCATCAAAAGCAAATAGATGAGCAAGTCGAGTCAAATCGAAGACTTCAATCTTCGGTCAACGGCCATTTGAGGACATCGCTAGCTGCTCAGGGTCTCTCATTAACATGAATCATGGGGTTATCTCAACATAATATTTTACAATTTTTATAGAAGCGAAGATTTTTTGAATTTCAGTTGTTGAATTTTCGCTGCTACTATGAGTAATATGGAAAATGAATGCGACATTTTTGCTAATTGCGTTTTAATTGCACAAGTGTTATTTAAGGTACTAATATTCTGATGAAAGTACAGTATTGCTTATGAAATTGTGATAATTTCTGCTGTATTACTGCTAACGTTTAAATTAAACTGCATTAATTCCTTAAAAAAATACATCATTGCAGCTTCCTGCATATAATATCACTTCGTGGCGCGACATTTTAATTTCGTGGTCTGTGGAGTATTTACTTTGCCGCATGCTTGAAGTGGAGAGCAGCTGAGGTGCCGAGATTGCAATATTTTCAGCTTCCGGCTGGATATATTGCAGCATTAATAATAAATTATTGAGACGTCCTAATTATTAATCGGTAGCATCCTTGCCGTTAATTAAGACCACTTCGGCCGCTCAGCTAGGGCAAGCCAATAATTATTGAGCCTCAGCAACGTCAAGAAATTATATATTAATATTCATTTTATTCGTGATGATGATTTTAACCGTTAAGCTCCAGTTACCGGGACTTTTAATTTGTACAGCTTTAATAATAGTTAATGCATACATAAACAAAATGTCAACTTTCTTGGAGAGGAAGAAATTTTTTCTTTGAAGCATGTGCTGAAAAATACGACTCATTTATAAACATACACAATTATATACATATATACACATGATATTGAGTAAATTTCGAATGTTGAAGTTGCAAATTGAAGCTAAATTGTGAAAAATATACGATATCAACAGTCAAAAATATTATTATTCGGAATTACTAGACACGAAATATGAAAAAATATGGAGAGTAATTAATAAAATTTCATTTAATTCAATATCATCAGGTTACTGATTTTACAGAGAATTATAACTAAATCCGTTACTCTAAAAATAAAAATGCGAGAATAGTGTCAAAATTAATGGCTGAGCCTCAACATTCCTTTGAGTGCTCATATTTTCGATTCATGAGCGTGGTAGGAGGCGATGTTTGTTACGAAGAACAGATTGTTGATTGGCAGCGTAATGATAACGCGGCTTGAGACAAAAACTAAGGGTCTTTCGTTTTGACTGATAAATTAAAGTTATAAATCGTAATTACCAAGAGAGCTGGGCCTTGTGAGACATGGTCCAGACGAAACCAGAAGACCAGAGGAGACGAAAAATGGTAACTAGCCAGAGATGGGGAGGGTAAAAGGAGAAATGGTAACTAGTCAGAGATAGGGAGGGCGAAAGGTGAAATGGTAACTAGCCAGAGATAGTGAGGGCGAAAGATGAAATGGTAACTAGCCAGAGATAGTGAGGGCGAAAGATGAAATGGTAACTAGCCACAGATAAGGAGGGCAAAAGGAGAAGCGATAACTAGACAGAGATGGGGAGGGTATAGAAGATAACGCTCATCTAGTGCTAACGCGGAAGGATTCTACATATTAACACGAAGAATAATAACATGCAAAAGGATCCCAAAGCTTGAGTTAAACCGTAATGATCTTCAATTCTATAAAACTCCCGTATCAAACTTACGATTTTATTATCTTCGCACTCGACAAATAATTTTGGCAGCGCTTCGGAACCAGACTCGTGTGATTTAAGGCAGGCGTCGTTGAGATCTACGATTTACGAGGTTTTAATATCCGCCCAAGGCTCATCAATTCGGCGGGAGGTGCCAAAATTTGAGCCTGTGGTACTAATTGAAATTTCAGCGACTTAAAGTGACTTCTTGATCGGCCATAACCCCAACTATGCCGCAAACCAATTAAAATCTGCCCAAGTTCTTCAATTTATTACGCGAGGTCTGGCGCAATGGAACCCCATGACTTTAAGACGGTTGTCTGAATTTTCTTGCTTCGAATAACTAACTGTGAAGACAAGATATTTATCCGAATTAAGATAATAATATTTAAATTATTCAAAATTAATTTTTCATTCAACCTTCCCGGTGATCCAGTTTAATTCAAAGAGCAGAGCAGTATTTGTTAAATTATAAGCTTTGAAATGACGATAGGCGAAATTTATTTACGAATTTTAAAATTGAATTCCTGCTACACTTCGACGAACAAATTTCCGATAAGCTGACTTCGAATGTCAACATTAGGTGAAATGGTAACTAGCCAGAGATAAGGAGGGCAAAAGGAGAATCGGTAACTAGAAAGAGATAGGGAGGCCATAAAATATAACGCTCATCTAATGCTAACGTGGAAGGATTTGTACATGCTTATACGAAGAATAATAACATGCAAAAGGATCCCAACGCTTGAGTTAAACCGTAATGAAATCAATCCAATAAAACTCCCGTATCAAACTTACGATTTTATTATCTTCGCACTCGACAAATAATTTTGGCAGCGCTTCGGAACCAGACTCGTGTGATTTAAGGCAGGCGTCGTTGAGATCTACGATTTACGAGGTTTTAATATCCGCCCAAGGCTCATCAATTCGGCGGGAGGTGCCAAAATTTGAGCCTGTGGTACTAATTGAAATTTCAGCGACTTAAAGTGACTTCTTGATCGGCCATAACCCCAACTATGCCGCAAACCAATTAAAATCTGCCCAAGTTCTTCAATTTATTACGCGAGGTCTGGCGCAATGGAACCCCATGACTTTAAGACGGTTGTCTGAATTTTCTTGCTTCGAATAACTAACTGTGAAGACAAGATATTTATCCGAATTAAGATAATAATATTTAAATTATTCAAAATTAATTTTTCATTCAACCTTCCCGGTGATCCAGTTTAATTCAAAGAGCAGAGCAGTATTTGTTAAATTATAAGCTTTGAAATGACGATAGGCGAAATTTATTTACGAATTTTAAAATTGAATTCCTGCTACACTTCGACGAACAAATTTCCGATAAGCTGACCTCGAATGTCAACATAAAGTCTATCACTTGTTCTATTAAAGTCCGCCCGTAGTCCATGATTAATTTTTGCAAATGCTCCTTTATAATTCTGCAAGGCGTCTTATATAGTTCGGCCACTTTGAGTTAGATGAGCATCCCAAAAATATCTGTAAGTTATAATCCAGACTTGGTTGTTTCAAATTACGTTTCAAATTGTCCTATTGAATTCAATTTCGACAACTGGGATGCAGCACTACAGCTCGGGCCCGTATTTCCTCGGCAGTTCATTTCGCAGCAGTCCGGTGCTGACAGCAGCAAGAATTTTGTTAAGAGTTACATTAGTTTCATCCTTTTATTCGACGCACGTTCCAGTTCCTATCTTAGGAAAAGAAACACTGATTTTTTCTAAAAAAAATCCCGCTATGAATCGCAGGAATTTTCCCCGATGATTGACGGCCTCGCAAAGCGAGTTAACAGCGTGCACTCACATGCAATTCTGAACGCGACTCAGCGCGTTTCGTGCCATCAGCTCAAATTTTGTGAACCAAAGACCCGTGTTAGATAGACCGACCACATTAGATAGACCAATATATATTAAGGAACTGCCTGGGTCTATGGAACAGGAAAGGAAACGTTCGCGCTATCGCAATTTGTTTCTTTGTGGTCGGCCTGAATTGAGAGGAGCAGCTGGAATCCTGATGAGCCATTTCTGGTGTTAGCTCAAGGAACGGCCTGCTTAAGAAATTAATGCAGGCCTATCTTGTGCAATTATTTAAGATTATTTACAACTATTTAAAAATTTGGCTCTTAATCTAAGTATTATTATAAAGCATAAACGAACTCTGGAACCATCTATGGGTTAGACCAGCTTCAGATCTGAAACAGAATTAATCTGAATTTCCGTGCGTGAATTTATAAGCAGTTGCTCTCTTCATATTTAGTGAAAATTTAGTCATAAGATAGCATTCGGCTCCTTCTTTGTGTTCTTTCGAGCTTGCATATTTGATCAATTTAGAATTTTCGCTTCTAAAAGAAACGTAAATCCAATGAATGAAGGCTTAATTGGAGGCTTCGAGCCATATTTTTAGTTTAAAATTGATATAATAAGCCGACTCCTACTAAAGCGTGGTCCAAATCTTGAAACCGAATAAAGATTGTATTAAGTTACACTGACTTATTTCATGAATACAAAGGAAATCATCGAAGACATATACTGAAATAGACCATATATTACCTTCTTTACCAAGAATTCATGTAACTGAAAAGTCTGGATTAGAAAAGCAATTTACAAATCCAAGTACATCGAATATATTTTGCATTACAAATATTCACTAATTTTCTGTCCATAAACAAATGAGCTCTTTTAAGAAGGATAAATAAAGGCTGCAATTTAATTGCCGATCTCTCTTGACCCACCCAATCTCCAGCTTCGACAACAATAATTTGAATGCTTATACTCTCATAACTCAGAGTTCAGTAAAGAATGTCATGAAATTTAAAAAGAAGCATCGATTTGCGTGAACAACGGAGATCTCTCGAATTCTCATGACGAACTTTTTTCCCTTTCATGACCGCATTCCTTCACGAATAAAAAAATTAATCTCGAGTGAAAAAATTCCGGATTATGCCAGGTATTTCGGAGTTATTTTTTTACGATGGGCCATGAGCGATTGTTCACGTACAAACTAGCGATTAATTGCAAAATTATTATTGCTCTAATCACACATTAGCAGTACAAAATTTAGGAGTAGTAATATTGATTTTTAGGCTTAAGAATCTTACGGTTTTCGCTTTTGTGAAAGTAGCGACAATGGTTAGCGGGCGTGAGACACCTGAATGACATACATTTCTGACCACACCTTTTTACCATACATTATTCCTGAGTACACATTCTTTTTACCATACATTCCTGAATACACATTCTTTTTACCATACATTCCTGAGTACATATTCTTCTTACCATCATTCATTAATGAACATTTCTCTAACCACACGTCTAAGCGTATACACTTTTTTACCGTACATCCATGCATACACATTCCTTTTACCGTACATCCATGCATACACATTCCTTTTACCGTACATCCATGCATACACATTCCTTTTACCATACATCCACGATATGCATTCTTCTAACGCTACATCAACGAGTACACATTCCTCTTACCACCATTAATGTGTACGGAATATGTGTCTTACCATCCATTACCACCCAATAATGTGTCTTACCACCCTTATTTCTTCAATTTAAGTTAGAGTGAATACTTAAGTATGGAATTCAACAACAATTTTCTTGCTTCTTTCTCAATCAGTTGAACGGTGTTTTCGCGGGATCTTGTCGAATGTGAAGTAATTTTTCGAAATAAACTTCTAATATATTAACGCCATATCGAATGTAACCTCATTCGTTATTATATGCAAAATATTTTAATAATATTTTGTTCGACACAAATGCACAATATGGGTAGAAAAGGATGCTACTCGAAAATTTAAACTTTAAATTAATTTTACAAATAATTTCAAAACCTTGGATTATACCAAACTAAACCAAAACTTCTCTTAACACACATTCAAGGATACATACTTCTCATGTGTACGTCTACATATTTCTCACACCTCAAACACATGGTAAACATTTTTCTTAGCACACATTACTCTCAGGTCCATATATACTATATATCCGTTGAGTAAGCTAAGGGACAAGACGGCTCAATTTTTAGCTTAAAATTTTAAGAAAAATCGACACGACAAAATTTGCTGACGGTTCCTTCTTACTTTTGCAGTTTTTATGTGAGGGCCGACAAGGAACAACAAGTTAGCGCCAGATCAGCGGTTGAGACAACCGAAGACTCCGAAACAAGCCGCCGGTTGACACTAATATCCGGTGATCATGAGCCTGGAGCCTCTGCTGAAGCATCGTTCGCATCAGTGATATCGGTAAAAAAAATATGCACTTGTAACGCGGTTAACAAAAAAAGCAGGGATAGAAAATGACTTACATTTAAATATGCAAGTTAAAGTTCAGACTCGATAACTGGAATGTTTTTTTACACAAATGGATTTTTTAACGAAATGGATTAAAAACAGCAAGTGAAATCTAATCCAAATTAAAATTTCTAAAATAACTAATTTATATTCATCAACAATGGCGGGATGTTTGAAAAATTTTCTTTTATTTGTCATTCAGACATGTTGGCTGTAGCGTACACTCGTAGCATTTGAAAAGATGAGCCTTTACATGCAGTTATGACTTTTAAATTTTCTTAATTGCTTCTTTTTTTCTTTTCGCTCCCATTGATTCATCGCGGATTCATTTTTTTCAATCCCTGTTATCATAAAATGAATCAAAATTATTACGCAACATTCCAGTCATTGCGACGCATGTACACTTTTTCAAGCCACAAATATTTCAACACCCGAGTTCTTTAAGAATATATAGCGGAGACAAAAATATATTTTAGCGTAAATATCGAATAAAAGAAGCGAACTCCAGATAAAAATCCTGGGAAGAAAAAGCCAGGAAGGAAATCTGCTTGGAAACAATAAGCCACGTCAAATAACGGGACATCCATGAAAAAATTTGTCGGTCTGCTAACAAAGAAAATAATTGCTAATAATTTATAACAAAACATTTTTAATAATAAAAAAGGGAAACTAAAATATTCTCTGACACAAGAGTTCCCCGCGAAAATTTTTCAGAAACAAGTTGTCTCTGAAATAATCTTGTTAGAAACAAGAGCTCACAGAGAAAGCCTTTCGAGAAATGTAAAGGCACTGAGAAAATATTTATATTAATAAAATTACAAAGAAATCGGGGCTGGGTGCGGGTGGTTTCCAATTCAAGAATTTTCATAAAAAAAATTACAAAGAAATCTTTCAAGCAATAAGATGTCTCAAATAAAACTTTTCTAGAAGTAGGTAATCGGTGAGAATAGGTTTCTATTATTAAGCACACATAGAGAACCTTTCTATAGGAATAAGGGGTTAAGGAGAAAAAAATTACCACAGGAAGTCAAAATATAATTCTTTATAGAAACAAAAAGCTTGGAAGAAAATCTTTCGATAACTAAGAGATCACAGAGAAAATATTTCTGTTGAAAAGGTATAAAAATTACATTACAGAAATTAGGTCACTGAAAAAAAATATTTCTTTAAATAATAGAAATTCCCAAAAGAAAGGTCTTTCGCAAAAACAAAAGGCTAGAAAGAATATTTTTTCCAGAGCCTAGAGGTCTCTGACAAAATCTTTCTGGAAACAAGAGGGTGCTAAGAAAGAGAGGTTATCTGAGGTAAACCAAGCGTGTCACAAGACCATTTCCATATATATTGGCTGAAGACGTGCTTGAGCAGAGCGTCTCTGCAACACAGAAATGCCTCTGCGACACTTCTTTGGGCTTCATACTGCCACTTATACTTCCAATAAAGACGTTTTAGGCCCTAATGTCTCTGACAGAAAATCGAAATTGCTCTTGACATTTTTTCCAGGGTTTTAATCTTCATGCCTCAGTTCCCGCGCAGCGAATAGAAATGTTTTCGAACTGTTCGTGGTTCCGATGACAGTAATTCTTCAGATGACATCAATTATGCGGTTTTGATTTTCACGCTTACATATACATGTTCTTGGACCTAATGTCAAAATCCTAGAATCAGAATTGTTACAGAGGATCTTTTATTGAATATTTGATTCACAACTGTCTATTCTCGAGAATTTTATGCGACAGTGTCATAAATAGAAATTAATCAATAAATCCAGTGCAAAATTAAACTTACCATTTGATCTCGCCAACTTATATGAATGAAAATGGATTAACCAATCCGCCCTGTCTTCGTTAACTATAAAAATTAAGCGTTAACATCTGAAGCAAAAACTCGTAAAACAAATCCTAAATTAGCTCAATCATTTATCAAATTATTTGACAGATTTCCACTGTCAACAATGGAAAATTCACAATATAAATCAGAAAACCAAATTCATTCAACGGAGCCTATAGCGTCAACATCGGCTGTCGCCCTCCGGCCGTGACAGATGAGTAGCAACCAGCGCAATGTTTATATTTATATTTTCTCAATTGTTTACAATTTCTAAAATCAGCAATTTTTCCCAACTCGAATTAGAGTGAACATGCGTTATCAAATCACAAAGAGGGAAATCATGATCAGTATTAGAAGCGTGGATGAACCTACGAAGAAAATGAAGGCAGAGACTCGAAATGCAATGATCAACATTCCTATTTATAACCTAGAGAAATAATTTTTTGTGATTATTATGGGCATGACTTTGAATTTATGGCATATTCAGCCAATGGAGCATTTCTAAGCCTAATAAAAAATATTATTTTATTGCATTTTTAGCACAAACAGATAAGTAACTACAAAGGTTTCATGGTTCTCGTGTTAAGTTTCAGTTGTGAACTTCTGACACCGGTGAGAAAGAAGACAAATATTTTCAGCGTGCACGTAAAATAATTGGTCATGGTCATCTAGTGGACCCAGTCATTCTTTTCTCGTTTGGCTACCGAAAAGATACAGTACCCCTTTGAATTCCGGGCGAATTTTTTGTGGAACAAGAGGCTTCTCTTAGGATTTTTTCTTGTTCGCAAACAACTTAGGGCGGCGGTAATGGACGAAAAAAGGGCCACCAACTTCTCCTGGATGGTCGTCGCGCGTAGATTTCGTGCTTGTTAGACCTTTTTTCTCAGGACCAAACTTTAGCTTAAGACTCATTGAGATTTGGAGAATTCGATAAAACTGAGCCCGAGTCCCGCGAACCCAAAGAAGGTTTCCGCGAACAAGATAAGGAAAAGCTTCGTCAGTTGAGGCTTAACACGGCAGGGTGCGGGTGGTTTCCAATTCAACAAAAAGATTTCGATTTCTGTATAATTTTGAAATGTTCAACTTTTGTGGACTCTCATCATGCTAACAGATTAATATGGAACGTTTAGCAGAGCTGAATCAAGGTAAATTCAACGTGTGAATCCAGGTGGAAACTAACAATATGTAGACGTGATTATAACTAACTTAACAAATTACGAATTGTATTATCGGCACACACATTTAGCTGAATACGAGGTTGAAGCTGAGGTTTATACGATAGATTGCTACACAAAAAATCGAGAAAACAAGAAAAGTTGACTTAAAATAAAAACCTCATGGAAGTAGTTTTGTAGCCTTAACGATCGAAATGCAAGGCACTAAAAAAATCCGGTAATTAGCGATCAGCTGGGCAATAAAAATTATAATTTATTCAAGCAGTATCTCTTGTGTACTAACTTCGTTACATTTTTTATCTGTGATAAGATATGTCGAGAAGATTGGTATTTGGCACCCCTACTTTCTGTACGACTTTTTTCTAATTCTGAACGAGTGAGACAAGATAGCTTAATCTCTTAGTCTTCAGCAGTTTCGTAGCCAACAGAAGGCGTCTTGTAACGCAGACTCACCAGAACTCAAAATTACTTCACCGACTAATATCGCGAGAACTAAACTTCACTGAAATAATGTTCCAAACATCCGAAATTAGAACATACTTAGTGTATATTAGTAATTGTAAATAGTTTCTGATGAATTTTCCTTCGAAAGTAGGTCAGTTAATCAATGACCAGGCGATGAATAGAGAGAGTGAGCCTAAGAAAGTCTCGTCATTTTAAAGACTTCGCTGCGACGGGATGGCTCCGTTCTGAAATAACAATGTCTTGAGTCGCAAATATTTTTACGAGAGGGAAAGACATGGACTTCAAACTTCCAATTTATTACCACCGGTCATCTTTGCAAAGAGACGTTAAATTTAAAAGTTTCAAAGTGAATTTAAAAAGTTGCATTTATTTGAAATTAAATTAAATCTTTATCGCCAGAGTGATAGAAAATTACTGTGTTGAACTTTGAATTACAGGTTCATCTTAGCGCAAAATTTAACGTTCAGGTGACTTAGGACAAAATGATGAAAAGTTTTCAGCTAAAAATACTTAATGTGTTCTATGCTTTGCAAGCTAATCCTTTATGGATAATTTTTGTCTGAATTCGGTACCGACAATTTTGCCAGAACGCTGCTGAGTTTTGTGAGCTGAATTGCCTTGGCATGAAATGATTATAGGGCGCATCGTCCATTTATAAAGGATGCTGGAGTATAGAAAACGAGGAAATTAATCCCAGTTGCCGAACAATAATTATAGGAAGCCTGAGACAACCTGTAGAATATGTTCTACTTAGAAATTGAAATGAATTTATATTAACACTGCTCAAATGCTACGTTAGATAGGTAATTAAAATGTCTTTGTGAAATTAAGTTGCAAGATCACTATTTGATTTCTTATTGACAAAGAATGAAGCCCGATCACGTACAAATGTTTGAAACCAAGGGCAAGATAATTACTTACTTGGTCATTGGTAGGCTGGTAGCCCTTCTACTTCAAATCAGTACAGCCTGTACAGGTACAGGAATTCATCTATGAAATGCAAGTTGCAACTACCTACTAATTACCACGTATACCTTTTCCAGTCACAGGCTCTATAGCAGTTTTCTAACGACTCAAAAATCTATTGAATGATTTTTCTATGAATGTAACGACACCACAGTGAATATTAACATCTCTGGAATTTTTTTAGCACACTAATGTAGGAGTTTTTCAGCACACTAATATAATAAATTCACGAACTAAGGTTCGCTCCAACACACAAGCCCATCACCGACACATCAGAAATGTCCGCCATGTTGCAACGGTTCCGGTGCGAGGCGTCGATGTGGCGGAAAGTTCTGCTGGCTTTGTGCATGCAAAAGAGTCTTTCATGGGTGTCTCAAAAACTTGGAACAGAGGCGGACTTTTGCCTCAAATTATTCAAATCGTCGGTTGAATTTTTGGAAGGTGGATGTGAGCACGGCTTTGGAATAAACCTTGAGCTCTGATTAGACTACGACTGAAGCCAGAGAAAGAAGCCGTTGCAGTAATGCATTTTCACTTTTCAGAAAACTAATATGAATTCGAAGAGATATCCAGTAATATGAAGTGTAGGGCAGGAAATACGTTTTTATAAGTATTATTATGAAAATATTATTTACGTGTTTCAGTAGTGCATTCAGGTTCTAGGTGTTATCTTCTTAGTAAATTATAGTAGAATATACTATAATACAATACTATTAGTATCTTTTACTAAAATTTGCTATTCATTCTCACTTTCAATTAAAGAGCCAGGAGAGCATCTGCCACACCAGTAATAGTGGAAACTCGTACATGAGCTTTGCGGACTCATGGATCATAGAATAAATGAGAGGGGATAGGGCCTACTCTATATTTTACACCAACGACTATTTTCTATTCTGCACCAACTGCATTGCTGAACGGCAATGCAGTTTTTTATTTGAGTGTCATCTATTTTGAAGGAGCGATTAAATGCACAAAACAGTTAATTGGGCCAGGAATAAGGATCATTTCAAATTTAAAAAGGCTAATAAAAATTCCAAGCATTATACAATTTTTACTACAGGTTCATAGAAATATGTGCTTGCCATATTAATACACAATTATTAATAAAGTCTAGATAGAAAGTTACATTCCTCGCATACAATAGGAATATTCCCCGGTACGTTTGTAAGACGAATTCTAGAAATTCTACGAAAATTGAAGTTAAACCAATCATGCATGATCGAGCTCATCAGTTGCCGTCTACACACAACCCTATTCTCGAATCTAAAACTAACAGAAAAAATTTTCATTCAGTCTCCAGGATAATCTGATGAAGCATTGGCTTTATTACCTAATTTTCCTAATTTTTACAATTGCTGGAGATTGGGCAATATTCTTGCCGTTTAATTAAACAAAAATTAATTTTGTGAAGAAGGGTTCGTAAATTATTATCTCAATTGACTCAAACATGAAGAGTGTATTTGCTTGAACACACAAGCAATTTTACATGATAAAATATTTAATTGACAACAAACAATTGTCTGATGAAAAATTTTGATAAGACAATCACTTAATTCAGGCAAAATTTATGCCTTAAAAATACAAAGCATGAGTATAAACTTATTGAGAAATCTGTTGAACCTCTGAAGTTTTCACATTATATAACTTTCTTGACGTTACGTATGTAGGAAGTACTCGGCTATTTGAGAATTACCAACAATTATGTTATGATAATAATCGAATAATAAAAAAGTAACGAAAATTTTGCACGAAGGTCGACAAAATAAATACGTCATTACATTTTCAGAGAATATGGTAACTTAAAGAAAGAATAATCTTAGCCGCTTATGGAGATCAATTTCAATGCTGATCATACCTCGATTGGAATGCGAGTCAAGTACGATGCTTAAGTAATTCATCGTTAATTAATTCATCTTTAATTCAGGCCATGAGACTTTGGGTAAAACGTTTAACCTCATACGCAGCAGGTTCATCAGATAAAGTAGATTAATTTGATAAGAAAAAATAAATAAAATTGATTTCATGGACAAAATGAGTTGAAATTGTTCAAACATTACTATAAAATAGTGATTTTTGATTGATAGAAATTGAATTTTAGTTTATATTTTTATAAGTAGTGACAGAGAAGGATAAAAATAATTTGATAAACGAACATTGTTCTAAATTACAGCGATTAACAATAGAAGTGCTTGGGATTGTGAATACGTGAATTTGTATATATCTCCACTCCTCGCATTACTAAGATAGTCTTTATACAATGACGTCACAGCTTAATATTTGGGACGGTAATTCTATGTTATTTTTTTCGAGGCGTTAAAATCAGAGCTTAATTTCTTTAGCCTTCATTAGGGATGTTTAAAATTATATTCCACACATCTGACTAGAGATGCAAAAAAAACGTTTTTTTTTCCAGAGTGTTTTTTTTAGTAAAAAAAAACATTTTTTTTGTGTGTTTTTTTTGTTTTTTATTGTTTTTTTTTCTTTCGTGTATTTATTTGGGATCAATATATCTATACCCTTAATATACATTGAAATGATGTGTTTTTAAATCTTATTTAACATATCTCATGTGTGATTTATAATTTATCAAGCCTAATACTTCTAGTTCTTGACTCAGTCCCTCCCAACCAGATACCAGACTCTGATATCAAAATCTGTAGAAAAAATAAAAGCATCTAAAAAAAGTACTCCATTTCAAGTAAACATATCGAAGTCACTTGTGGTATGTGACGTGGGTCACGTGCCTCATCGAGTCGGCATCACTCACCATGACTCGTGAGGCATGATTCACTCAGAGTCACTATCACTTATCACTGTATCACCAAGGCTTTGAAGAGTATCTTCTTGTTGATCTCCATCAGGGTCATGAACATCATCCATGTCCATATGGCTGTCAGTGTCACTGTCTGACTCGTTTTGATGCTCTTGGTTTAAGCCTGCAGTTGTTAACAATCACGGCCATTTTTCTGAGGCTGATGGCAATGCAGCAGGTTCATTATCGGCATCGTCGATCAATTGTAGGTTATGCCCTATATACACCAATTTGCCCGCCCTCTCTGCTGTCAATCTATTCCGCTTCGCTGAGTGCACGTGCGAGTGCCTGCTGAACGAGCGTTCAACAGCTGCACTTGTGGGAGGCAAGTTCAGTATCTGACTGGCGATTTTTGATAGTTCAGTGGAGCCACACAAGCTAGACCACCAAGTCGATGGTGTGGTGTGTTTCACAGCATTCCAGATGTATGGCTTATGAAATAGTTTCTGTTTTGATCGGTAGTCTGCAATCTCTCCAAAAAGTTTGCCACCATTAACACATGGCATGCTAGCACGGTTCACTGACTGGCGGCCTGCAACAATGTTAACTAAAAGAAGATGCAATATACAAGGATGATGCAATAACCCGCGCAGCTCACTGACTGGCGGCCTGGAAGGCTGGAACAATGTTAAATAAAAGATGATGCAATATGCAAGGACGATTTAACAAGCCGCGCGGGGACGCGGCGCCGCCTGGCAGCCTGCACCTGCTACGTTTATTGAAAGATGATGCAATAGGCAAGTAGCTATGATGCAATACAAATGACTTTGCTGTCATTCAATGATATTAGGAATTTTAAGATACAGCATAGACCTGTCACCTATCATCCTGTGGCCCTCAGGTAAAGTGATTATGGATTTATTTGCATTTATTTATGTTTTTCTAAAAAAAACAATAAAAAACATGTTTTTTTAGGCTGATGTTTTTTATTAAAAAAAACTTGTTTTTTATTAAAAAAAACATGAGTGTTTTTTTTACGTCGCATCTCTACATCTGACTATCATCTAAACTAAACATTGGTATTATTATAATCGTATGGTAATTAAATAAATCGATTACTTAATTACTCAATAAACCGATTTCTTATTCAATAGGTCAATTACTAATTTACAATAAATTATTGTCAAGGATTGCTTATTCAGTAATCCAAGCGCGAATGGAATCATAAATCGAAGTTCTTTTTGACCGTGAATAGGACAGCAAAGTCGCACCTTGCATTAATGTAAACTAAAATTCGAATATATTTGCGCAAAATTTGCGGAATTTACACATCAAATATAAAAAAAAAACGACCAACAATGGAGGAGAAACATCAGGTTAAATTTGTGGATAATTTTTCAAACAAATGACGTATATTTTTGAAACGTAATCACCTCCCAATATTAGTAGACTTAACGAGGATTTAAACACTGTTGATGAAGTGAAGTATAAAAAATCATGATCATGAACGTTGATACTAGAAACCAACAGAAGAGAGAGAGATAGAGAGAGAGAGAGAGAGAGAGAGAGAGAGAGAGAGGTTCGACATTGATAGATCGTATTGTGCCTGAAATGAGACAGAATCACGATTCAAGACCGGAAAATGTTCACAACAATATATAGGTTTCAATATAAATTTAATTTATCTGCACTTTTTCAATACTTTTAGATGCTCACCAACCAAATTCAAAGACGTAGTCAAATATCATCAAGAATTATTCAAGGTAAAAAGCCGCTTTTAAAGTAAAACATGAACTAAAAAATTGTTTTGAAAATGTTTAAGAAATCCAAAGGTTTACAGGTCATTAACAAAAATTAACAGAACTTCTGGAAGCCTTAAATTACGTTCCCACTGCACGTCTCAATGGTGTGTAATGGTTTGTTCACAGTATTTCCATAAATTTATTAAAAAGACTCACAAAAATGCCATTGGCAGGGAAAATTACATTTTCACTAAAGTTCACCAGAACGTAAACAGAAATTACCAGCCACGCCGCTGAACCTGTACGAAGCAGCTTATTTTTCAAAAAGGTAATCTAGGGGATTTGGGCAGCCAAGTTGAGGCAGGAAAGAGAAAATGTGAATTATTCAGAGCATAAGTCATGAATGCCTCAAATTAGTCGTGAATGTAAAGTGATTCTATTTTTATCAGATGGCAGCCGATTTAAATCATTAAGAATCGGCAAAAATACGGTCGAATAAATTTCTCGTAGCTACGCTGAAGTGACATCAACAGGGGCGATCCAAGTGGAGCAGAGAACATTGCTGCCGATGGTGAAGCTCTTGGCCCTGAGGAGGAGAAGTAGGAACCTGACGATGTGAACACTTCACTTAGTTTTCATGTGAAATTCGGCAAAAAATTTATGTTGTTTTTACTTACTGGAATAGTGATTTGAATGATTCATGAAAAGCAATACTTTTATCCTGCGTCAATATAGTATTAAATTTATCAAAATCTTTCTTAGTGCATAAAAAATATAAAAACAACCTTGAAAAAGATCCCTGTTGAAAATTCAATTCCCCAGCTGCTTTAAAATATACAATTAAGCATCAAAGCCTTGCAACAAGCCCCATGTACTAGCATTAGTTTCGAAAATTAAAGTTTTTTCATCATGAGTTTAAGTTGGCTGCGTAGTTGGACACAGCGTCTGGCAATCTCCTGCAAGTCCTCTGCGCTAATTCAGCTTGTCTGACGTGGAGCTTGGAAATGAAGCAGAATATTTCATGCATGTGTGTGTTCTAGAAGCTAAATTATTTGGAGCTGCTGCGACGTCAACATTTTAGAATGGTCACTGCAGCTAAAAAAAATTATATTTAGAACTTTTTTAAATTACTGGTTCCCCAGCCACAGAAAAAATGGAGACAAATATGCAAATACAACATCATCGAGAATTTGCGAGAATACATATTTTGAATGGATATTGTAAGCAGATACCCGTATGGGTATTTTTTCATGTAGGACTACGTTTATTCAAGCAAAAGTAATTCCTTGAATGAGGGACTGCAAATTCAAAAGTTGTGTTTTAGTTTTTATTTTCATTGGTAAATCAGAAAGTTGTAAAACTGAAGTGACTTGTTTTGAAAAGTGAAATTTATCGGCTATATTCATGTAAACCTTAATTATAAGAAATAAAATAAAAGATGAACAGAGAACTGATTATAGCGTTTGCTTTGAAACCGAGAAAAATTAATTATTACTTAGATATATGAAAATGAATAAAGGACGGCAGGTGCCGTTGTGGGTTCTCAATCTAAAAATTTCATACAAAATATGCCTGAGGATTAATCAGGTTTGAATCGGAATATTTTATGCAAGTGAATTTTATAGAATTTAGATTAATATTCAAATCGCTCCGAGTGAGAAATTTGACGGATGGAAATATTTAAGAACGGTTCATGTTTACGAAGCTTCCATTCAAAAACCAAGTGCTAGAATGACGTTATGAAATTAAATATTTCATCACGCAGGCATAAACAATGTTATTGCACCATCTTGAATAATATTATAACACCGTCTTAAAAATGCAATTGTTTAAGATTGTTGGTTTTAAATTAAGATTACAACAATACCACAAAATCGAAACTGATAAAATGCTTTTCGCAACATAAGTCTGTAAATTGAAACAGAAAAATATGAATTCATTTATGCAAGTATTCCAATTTTTAAGAGATTTGAAAACCTGTTAAAGTTCGTGAAGTGCAAAATTATACAATATGATTCCTCTTGCTTGCAAGAGTTTGAACTAAAAACAAAAAAATTTAGATGTGACTGGAATATAAAGTAGATTAAATGCATTAAAACAAACATGATTTCACTCGAGATTGAAAGTGCTTTAACTTAAGAAGAATAGGTGAGATCTCTCACAACATCACCCGAAAAAAACATCGATCTCAGAAAGCAAACTATGTATAATCAGCCTCTTACTGTTCGCATGTGCAGAGAGCAGAGCTGGGAGTTGCAGGCAAGATGTTCTCAGTTGCAGGGAAGGAAAAACAAACGCTCATGCAACTTTCCAAGGCAATAGAGCGATCCTAAACTTCGTAAAAAAGTTCTAGGCGAATAGTTTGCTCCATATCTGTGACCGATGACAGACTGGCTATGATTTATGAGGGAAAATGATAGGGTAAAGAGATTCATAGGGCAGCCATGTTTGATGGTTGGTCGTTCCTGAATCGTGTATGAATTACAAAAGATTTTATAAATAAGAAATTGATAATAAAATGATCAAAGAAAAACATGTGATTTACTAATGATTTTGAATGAATTATTTGAGGGTAAATTGACAGAATAAAATACTCCCAATACCAGTGATGCGAGGAGATGGGGAAAAAATTGTTGTGAATTTTGCGTAGGAAAGCCGTCAATGGGAATGAAAGCCGTGTCTTAAGATAACGAGGCGTTCCAAATCCCTTAAAAAAAAAAAACAAGGAAAGTGGTTGCCTGAGGATTTGCGTGTTTTCGAATACAAATGACTTCATGAGACTAATGATAGTAGCAGATTGTGTGAGGTAGACGATTGTGTTTGTTATGAATCGTACAATAAGTACTGTTGATATTTGACTTAAATAATTAATGCCTTCCTAATCAAGCAAGTGAAAATGCTCATGCAGGATTGTGAAAGTGTCTTCTTCAAGGTGAAAAATAATAAAGTAATTTAGGGTATGTAGATACAAGCGCACAGGGCACGCGTCAGAGTGACGTAAATTAAGAGATTAGAGTTGAGAGAAGATAACGCAATAGATAGTTCATGCAGAGTGTCGCGTGTCCGATGGATGTAGTTAGTTTAACAACGAAGACTGAATTTTCAAGGAGAGATAATTCGTGAGTGCTATTTTTCAATTCTTGGCAATGAATTTTGTAACGAGAATCTTAAAACCAATTTCACAGTTTTCGTATACTAAAATTGGGAGAGGCTTCAGTTATTCAGCTAATGTTTTGCTAGTTGAAATGAAATTTACGGTTTAATTTTATGCAATTTTTTTAGATTAAATAGATTAAAGACTTGGATGTAAAGTTTTTGAACGTAGAATGAACAATAGGGGAATTCCGATGAACAATACGTAGAAACATCTAAGAAGTTTCAGAGAGAAATTATTGCATATTATTATGATAAAATGCATCAGACAGGAAATCGTCAGTTAAGTTTCTTCCGTCCTGAACAAAATAAATAAAAATCATATAAAATGGCCAGTTTTTTAGTGGTCTGGATCGTCCAAAGAGTCTCGACGCGCTAGAGTCAGAACTTCGTTCGAAATTCTAGGGAGAAGTTTTGCTTTTTTATGTTGCGTTTGTATCAGAAGTTTACTAAAGTGATTAAAGTTTTGGAGGTCGAAACTCAAGCGCAGCTCAAATCTGTCGTGACAAGAGCGTTAAACGAGAAAGATGCACACGTTTGACTGCTTGCTGGGCTGATTGTGTTACATTCCTAACCCATATATACATGTTGAAGGCCTACACATTGACAATAATCCAGGCTAATTATCGTTGATATAATAACGGAATTTAATCGTAATAATGATGTGTTAATACCTTATATTGGTAGCTGTTGGTCAGATCGAGGATTGTGTCCATAAAGATTGATAAATTGATTCCGAATAATAATACTAATAATTATAATAATAATAATAAACGATATTAAGCGATTAAAAGCATTTATGATTGATTCACGTGAAACTGTTATTTTTTTAAGTTGAAACCTACGTTTGAACTTTCAGGCAAAGGCAGCTGAAAAGTTGAGCGTAACCGGCCCCTAGAGCAATTGCCATTTTCAACAACTTCTGAGGGACAAAAAGGGTTCCTTGTATTCAGTAAAGTTAAGGCTTATAGAATCAAAGGTTACACTAGATGACATGATAAAATATCTCCTATAATTCTATAAATGAATGATGGTGCCTGTATATCTGTATGAAACATTCTTTAAAATACAGGAAGTGAATGATTATGTTCATAAATGTGACAAAAAGTAGTGTGAAATTTCGTAAATTGGATGTTTCATTCACGTGGCCGAAAATCTCAAAAACTAAATAATGACATAAATGAGACCTATTAATAGGGATAATGAAATCAAATGATGTATGGTGACGGCGACAATACATGCGTTCGAAATAAATTAGTTGTCAAAATTTTTTTGAATATCCCAACATTTTTATTCAAATATGATAAGAAACCTGCTAAATTTAAATGTTAACCAGTCAACTTGCGAATCTCTACATTTTTGGTTATGCTGCTTTAGAATAGATGAGGTAATTATTTAGTATGTTTCGTATGGAGTTAGCAAGACTTTCCCTGAGATAGATAATTGACGCGATATAAGAAGCATGTTATTCTGAATCCTGAAATACTGGATCCAATATTCCAGAATCCAGTCTTAAAAGTAACGAACGTTAATTAAAACTAGTCTTGTCCGATTCACATTAAGCACGGAACTCTTGTTTATCTCCCGTTTTTTTTAAAGTCTATGAAAAATGAAGTTTCATTTTTGAATAAAATTACACTTAACAACGTCCAATTAAATGTTTTAAATCTAACTTTTCCCCTCCAGATTTTTTTCTATTTCTAATAATTTAACCGTTGAAGCCACATTTTAACTCGCATGTAATATCCCGATACGATAAGTATCGAGAATACGCGCTAGAACTACCCTTGTATTTTTGCGAAGCCAGGCTTCAAACACACAAACAATCGCACCTACTTTGCCATACAGTATATTGATCTTCATATCAGCTTGTACGCGAGCAATACCTATTCTTGCTCCAATATCATGAACGCAAATATTCAACTGGGTTGGGAACACGTGTAGTTTCGAAGTTAAGAAAGATTTTTGTAAAAATATATTATTTTGGGTGTCATCGAACGGGAAAATGATATAAACCGATAAAACAGTACTATATCGACCGCGTATTTCGTTACAAATTTCAACATCCATCATCATGCAGCATGAAGGATAGAGGAAGCAAATGCTTGACAAGAAAAATAGGAATAAGAAAATATTATGCATAAAATAAATGAGGGACATCGAAACAACAAAAAACGGCATAAACGCATTCAATGCAAAAAAATGAGTTTTAAAATTTGATTAAATAAAATATGTAATTCGTATTTTGGGACTAGGAAGATGGGAGGGGAGACGTTGAGCTAGTGAGGGATAATGAGGGAGGTAGAAGAGAAATGGATGTTTGATGTGGAACAGGAGGGATGGAACTGTGCGTAACATACGGAGGTGATGGATGAGAGGATTGCGATGAATCCAGGTGAGTCTTAGAACCCTGGTGGAGTAGATGATGGTGAAGTGGATGTTGGTGGTAAATAAGCTGGTGATGGCGGAGGATTGGATGTGGGAGGATGCTTTGTGGAGGTGAAGAGTGGCAGTACATATCAACAGGACTGTTGTCTGTGGCAATCCTGCTGATGTTGACAGAACTGTTGTTGAAATTCACAGGGCTGTGGTTTGGTATGACGTTGAAATTCATGGGAATGTTTTGAAAAGAGTTAGGTACAACCATATCGTCGTTGGTTGGGCTATGGTTCAAGGATTGGGTGTTCGGTAGATTTTTGAGTGGGTTTGGAAGTGCAAACGGTGTGAGGGGTACAAGAGGAACAAGCGGTGAGAAGGTACTGGGTGCCAGAGCTTTGAGTGAAAGGCAACGGCGACGCCAAGAAGGGATGAGAGGTGGCGATGAATTCGGCGAAGAATTCAGAGGAGAATTTGAGGACTGAAACTGGTTGAGCTGCTGGTGATGGTGGAGCAAATTCTGATGACTGTGATGATGATGGTGGTGGTGGTATTGATGATGGTGATGCATTGCGTATGGAACTATCTGGGATAGTTGTTCAGGATCATCATTATTTTTTAGCAGACGTACGCCGTTAGCAGCAAACTCTGCTCCAGACTGTTGCTGCTGCTGCTGTTGGTAGAAGGCGAGCTGAAGACTGTTGTGATGGTCGTAGACAGGCACTCCAGATAGGCTACTGTCTTGGTTGTTGTCATTACTGACGGTGTCGTCACTGAGGACGCTATGCGTGGCAGTGGTCTCGGCACCAGAGGCCACGGCGGTGGTCACGTCACGTGTTGCAGGGACGTGTGTCGTGGTCGTCATGTTGCATTTGGTGCAGGAGCGACGTAGCGCAGGTCGCTGTTTTGACCCTCGGCACGCCAGAGCGAAGCGTAGCTCGTCTGCCATCTCCAGACACAGGCTCTGCTGCGACCCAGGGCGGGGTGAGTGATAACAATACATTTCTATTAATAAAATGACCTGGTCCTATAATATTAACATGTCATTAGTTATCAAATGAAAGTAATCCGTGGAGTTTGAGATAAGATGAGTCAACCGAACACACTACATTTCCATTTAAGATTTAACGTTGAGGTTATCCTTAAATTTTAGAATGTTCTTTGTCAAATTAAAATGTTCCTGAAATTTGAGACAACTAGAGACAAGTGACAATAATGAATTTCCATGAATAAAATTAGTCAGAAGGTTCAATGTCTGATATTAAATATAAACTTTTCAGGAATTAAGGAAAGCGCTGTCAAATGGCACCGTCACATATTAATATATGGGAAAAATTAATAAAATTAAAATTCAGTGTGAATCTTTATAGAACGAATTTATTTCGTAAAAATTATAACAAAGAAAACTACTGTCAAGTGAAAGCGGCATATTTTTAATAGATGATGGAAATTAATAAAATTTAGTGTCATTCGTTATTCAATGAATGTATTCAGTGATAAACCGTTGGTTTATCATTTTTACTAATATATTTCATGTCAACTCATTTCATTATTGATTATGTATAGGAAATAACTCGTAACATAATTCACAAAATTTTAATTTTTATAATGAAATATATTATAATTTGAAATTACAGAAATTTTTAGTGAACATTTTTCTTCAGAAGTTCAACTGATGAAACCCAGCTAAAATTTGAATAAAAATAATTCAATAATGATTATGAATTCCGAGCACTTTTTTATCTAAATTCAGAAGGGCAGAAGCCTCAAATTTACAAGAACAGAAGTCTCAAATTCAGAACCAAAGAATTCACAAATTCATAAAAGCAGAAGTCACAAATTCAGAAGAGCAGAAGTCACAAATTCATAAAGCAGAAGTCACAAATTCATAAAAGCAGAAGTCACAAATTCATAAAAGCAGAAGTCGCAAATTCAGAAGAGCAGAAGTCACAAATTCATAAAAGCAGAAGTCGCAAATTCAGAAGAGCAGAAGGTGATCTGTCGCCCGGCAGGAAGACAGAGTGCGATCTGTTCTTTTGTCAGGGTAATGGCGGCACGTCTGGACTTACAATGTAACTCTACGGGAGCACGACAGAGATGTACCGACATGCCCACGAAATATCTACCTAGCAATACTTTAGGAAGACGATCATGGTAATTTATGCTAATATGCTAATAAATGCATATTTGAGGCCTTGTATTTAGGTACCTTTCGGTTATGTTACAGTGTTAATTAATCCAAAAGAAAGAGAAGCAATTTTGCACCAAATGCTCGCTCGATCTACTGAAGAGATATCTCACTGCCCAATGACTCATGATACGAATCCAAAAAAGAATATAATAAAAATTTTTAATTACTACAAGCTTCTATTGATTAGATGAAGATAATTCAAAGTGATATTAAATGACATGATATTTACATGATGATTTTTATATTGTATTACACACCGCTTAATTATTTCATCAGGACATCAAAGTTGGGTGGCATTCAAATATTTCATAATCTAATTTATTCTGATGGATACTATAAAGTTTTGTCACTGGCACCAATGATACATCATGTGTGAAGAGCCGTTATCCAGCATGTGTCGGAACATGAAGTTTTTCAAGCAAGGCGCTACTAATAAAGTTTAAGCTATGGCACTAATAAAAAATATATAAAAGAAAACCTATCATGCATGCACCGGAAACAGTACTCATGAATTTCAAACCTTTCGTTGCTGAACGTGCCCGTTGCCTTCATCGTCGCTGGACGTGTCACTGAGACCGCGCGTCTCAGCGTAATGAACGCAAGTATACGCTTTGTAGGACTGCTGGCGTTCACACGCAACAACACACGGATAAAACAATAGAGTGCATGCGTAAAAAATATAACTCAGTACTCGCTGCAGTGAGTGACAGAGAGCGCATTTTCTCGTCGACGAAAACGTGAAGTCACGGACGGACAGACAGGCGGACAGACAGACGGACGGACATGACGAGCACAATAGGGCATTTTTTCCATAAATGAGAAAATGCGCTAAAAAGGGTACACATATAAATTAAGCGTGCAAAAATTAAAACATTTCTTTACTTACTTAATGCACAGAGAGGATACAGGAAATTTTTTTTACAAAAAGAAGAAAAAGTTTCGTCATCTGAAAAAGTTACACTAAGTAACCTATTAAAAAAGAGATCGTAAATCAAAACTGAACTCATGCACTTCAAACAAAAGTATTTCTGGCAGAAAACTGAAAAAACATGAATCAATTCAGTATGAGCTGTTGAAATAATTGCGAAAAATATGAAAAAAAAAACATCGAAGTAGTCGAATTTGTATCATTATTCTATTGGTGGAAAGGAACCCTGGTACTAAAAGTGCAGTTCATGAAAACAGACAGCATCAGAGAACGTGCTGATTAAATCGATTAACGAAACAATAATAAAGCAAGCATCAGAATAAATGCTTTTAGATCTAAAAAAATTATCTTCTGTAAAGATTTTTTAAATGAATTAGTGCGTAGCATTAAACAAATTAATTAAATGGACCGATCAAACTCACTCGTTCGGAATGGGCATTTTTTCGCGAATTCCAGCAGAATTCCAAGATGGCGACGACGATGGCGAGGGCTAAACCGCACAGAAGGACCACGAAGACTCCACCTTTTTTATAACAGAACAAAAACAGAATTAAAATAATTTATAGTTTCTGAAAGGCAAATGTGATGCAAATTCAACGAAAAAGAGACGAAATTAAGTTAATGCGTGTTCAATCGATAGAGTGAAGTGCCAAAAAATGCATCGCGTGAATCATCAAAAATCGTGCAAAGTTCATCACATATATAAGAATCGAGTTAGCATTAAAAATTAGTCTTAGCTCCGTCGATTCACAGTATCAAAAGTTAATCATGCCTCAATATCAATATTGCACTGTGACCACTGCAGTGACTGAACTCTAATTATCTCAAAGAAAATATAATGATAGGAACGAAAAATTCAATGAAAAACAAAATTCATATGTAGAGTTCATAATATTTTAAATTTGCAGTAGCAATATTGAACAAATTTAGAATTTTAAACACTTTCACACAAGCGACCCAATAATGCCAACAGATGATAGGAGTAGATATTCAAGTTAATGGTAATTTGATGTATCAGGATACGATATTTTGTAGCAGAGTAATTGTTGTACTCAGAATTTTGGCATTGAGAATGCACTCAGAGTATTGACATGGAGACTGTACTCAGAATATTGAAATGGAGACTACTCAGAGTATTAACATGAAGACTGCGTACTCAAAGAATTGGCATTGAGACTGCTCAAAGTGTTAACATTGAGACTGTAATAAAAGTATTGACATGGAGACTGTACTCAGAGTATTGACATGAAGACTGCGTACTCAAAGAATTGGCATAGAGTCTGCTCAAAGAGTTAACATTGAGACTGTAATAAAAGTATTGACATGGAGACTGTACTCAGAGTATTGACATGAAGACTGCGTACTCAAAGTAATGGCATTGAGACTGCTCAAGGAGTTAACATTGAGACTGTAATAAAAGTATTGACATGTAGACTGTGCGTCACGACGCATCAGCCGGAATGATGGCTATGAGCTCAAGTAAAGACATTGGGATCATCATCATCATTCCAGGAACGTTCCGGACGACGTTCCCGAGACTTCAAATTCGCAAGGCAGAACTAAAGTTTCGGGCCATAAAGTCACTTAGAATTCCGCACGTCATTTAGTACAAAGAATCCGAGGCTGTTTTGTGTTTTTAGTGCGGCTTCTGAACATTTGTTAGTCATGCAAGAGTACTAAACTACCGCTCAGATTTGCATAAATCTACGGAGGAAAAATGACACATTTTCATGTCACAACCAGAACCTTTTAGAGAATAGAAATTTGAGGGTTTATTGTGCGGAATTTGGGGACAGCAAAAATTTTATATTTTTGAAATGAGGAATGAGGGCACATAAGTCCGAATTTTCGCATCAAAAATACTAAGTGAGAGAAACAAATATTGTTTCAAGATTTATCGTTAAATTCGTCCATTAATTTGTTTCACTAAAGTCATCACATTAAATGTTTCAAGCCGATAAGAATTCAAAAACTAGTAAATTATATAGAATCCAAACACTTAATCGAACTTATTCGAACTTATCACTTTTTTTTAAATCGAACAATTTGCTGACTATTAACTGTCATGAAAACATTTATACTAAATTTCACATATGAGGCAGCATTTTATTACAATTGCGCCAAGTTTTGTAGAATCTTCGAGGCCCTCCAAAGACTCCAGGATGATCGGTAGCTAAAGTTTACCAGCCCGGAAAGTAAGTGCTCAATTTCTTAGGAATATAGAACCGAAAATTGCCGACATAAACTCACGATATACTCGTTTAAGTCTGCTGGCATAAAATTAACCAACTAATAACTAATTATCTGAGTTCATACAATTCTCTTCAAACAAACAAACAAAAATTGATCAATAAGAACAACCAAAATAAATGCGTACGACCTTCATTCTTCTTTATATGACGGAATTCTGGTTTTAACAAAATCCTCAACACTTCCTTCACAGCTATAGTCTCGAAGAAAGGTTAATAAACAACCTTTATTTCAACCTAATCTTCCTCCACGCAACCGAACGCACGGTTTTCTAGTGTATAGAATTCCTAATGTCTCTTCAATAGGGTTACAAATACGACAGGGTTACAAACAACCATCATTCCACGCAAATATTTCTTAACGCAACCAGTTACACTGTTTCACAAAAAAAATCATTAAATTCCTAACGCATCTTTTACAGCTTGTCTTTACTACAGTTTTACAAACAATCATTATTACGCGCAGATCTCTCTATGCCACCGATCGCAACCTCACCGAACGCAACCGATCGCAGTCTCACCGAACGCAACCGATCGCAGCCTCACCGAACGCAACCGATCGCAGCCTTACTGAACGCAACCGATCGCAGCCTCACCGAACGCAACCGATCGCAGCCTCCCCGAACGCAACCGACAGCAGCCTCACCGAACGAAAAGAATCGCAGCCTCACCGATATTTTCGACGCCCAAAGCGTTTGCTTTGCTGTCTTTCGTCTTGTCGTCGCGGTTGCAGACATCGCCGGTATTGCGCCACCACTTGCTGTACAGCATCTGGATCACGCCCTTCTCCTGCAGCTCCAGGATTGCCAGCGAGATCTTGTCCCTCCATGGAGATCCTGACACACGGATAAAATTTGCGAGAAAATTAACATTTTTGTAAAACTTTTCCAAAATTTCAATCTAAGAAATCAATTAACTTTGTAAATCTTTAAATAATTTAAGCGAGACACTATCACTCGTCTATTAACGGCTACAACTAAATAAAAAAGTATGATTTTCCAGTGAAAATCAAGAATGCTCTAAATATTCGCAATGCCAAAATACAAATCCCACGAAAAAAGATGAACTTCTTATTGTCGAGCTCGTGATGCGACAACAAGTTTCTTTATTCATCGAATAATACTGCATAATTAAATGTAAAGCAGAAAAGACTAAGATGTTAATCACACGGGAGATGTTGATAATGAACTAAAAAAACAAATAAACGACATCATTTTAACAAGCTATAACACGATGTTAACCCTTAAGTTAGCCATAATAAAAAAGCATTAAACTATCTGTTGAATGACCGAGGTCTTAAACTAATATGATTGTTCTAGTTTTCCTTGCAGGGAACTAGGTTTCAAATTTGGAACGATACAAATGTAGTTTATAGTTCCAATGTCAAACCCATTATCACGTTAATTATTTTTACACCAATTTCAAACGAAGGAGATGACTTTAGAATTCCTGGTTTCTTTATAAATTTGATTTTGAAATGAACCTCACCCCTGGATTGTTGGTGCGCAGAACCCACTATCATTAACACTATTTATACTCTCTCGCATAAATCCACGGATATTGCATCGAACATTTAAGAATCTTTGTAAAAAAAACATGAACGACATCACGATTTGATAGACAATTCGGAGAATTGTGTGAAACATATTCTGAATCAAAGAGATTACTTTACGATTCGTGGTTTATAGATGAAATTGTGGTGGTGGGGTACACTCACCCATTGGGGTCGCGATGCCATATGAGTTGGAGTTGAGTAGACCCCCGATCTGCGTTAGGTTGCAGTTGCGCTGGATCGTGTAATCCAGCATGGTTGACTCCATCAGGAATGCATAGTTGCCGTTCAGTACCTGGTGGGCATGTGGGCTTTGGTCATCAAACAATGCATGTGGAGTGTAGACAAGGCTAGATAATATATACTATTGTATATTATTATTATTTATATGTAAATTAAGGGTAACTTTGAAGACTCACAGAGCAGCAGGATGAGCGACTAAATATTTCTCTAAAGTCGCGCTTCGAAGGGATATGACGATTTTCCTTCGATGTTATATTATACGGTATTATATCACAATATTATATCACGAGATGATGTCACGATATTACGGCACGTTTTAATCGCACATGTTTTGGTCATGAAAACGTTAACACTTGAACGAAAAAAAACAACTTGTAAGTTTACTCGTTAAACTACTGAATACGGGCGCTCAATGTGACGTATAAAAAGTAGTTATACTTGCAGGCTATGCAAATTAATTGAAAGTTTTGCTGGGCATGTCGTGTATTTAGACAAAAATTAAGGCAATTAAGAAAAACCGTTCAAAAAGCACTTCTTGGAATTGAAGGCTAATTTCTCTTTACTCTTCATGGTGGCCGATCGATGGTTGGCTGTTCCTTACACATGAAATTTTTTAACCAGGATGATACCGCACGAACGGAAGATGTATCGGAAGCACATAAATTAGCCCTGGGATATTGCATGTCCGCTAAGCAATAGAGCAGACTTGACGTGACATAGTACATCCATTTATTCCTGCAGTGACGCTACTCTTCGCATCATTATGACTTCAAAAAGTGAACAGGGTTTAGCATCTTAGAAAAATTAGAAAAAATATTATATCTTATGGGAACGATACAGAAAATATAAGTGTTATATTTCCCACATAGGTTATATGGGATAAAATTGTTTAAAGTAACATGACAGATACAAAAGATATATGGGTTATATATCCCATATAAGTTATAAGGGATAAAATTATTTAAAGTAACTGGACAGACATAGAAGATATATGGGTTATATATCCCATATATAAGCTATATGGGATAAAATTATTTAAAGTAACATGAAAGATACAGAAAATATGTATGCTCACCCTTTCAACACCGTCTTCAATTGTAGGCACGAACACGCTGGGTTTTCTGCTCTCCATGAAGCGCCACATTTTCTGGTACGTCTCGATTTTGGAATCCTGGGATAAATAATGAAAGAGCAATAATAAATCTTAAAAATAAAATTTTCGGCGGAAAAATTCTTGAGTTTATGTTATACGTAAATATGCGACGATGTAAAAAAAGACGAATTAAGCGTACTATTTCTTTCCGATCATACACCTGCATTTCATTCTCATGTACTCATAATCATTTCACGTAATATTTTTTATTTTTTACATTAAAATTGACAATTGCTCTAAATAAAAGGTTCGATTTCAATTTAAAGCTATTACAGTTAATGGCACACAAATGTAATGACATTCTATTTTTACCAGCCATTCAATCTTGCAATTGTTTCAACACTTGCACTTACGTCAAAAATAAGCCAAACGATAAAATATTTCAAAGAGCTGATATATATTATATTCCAGGACTCCGAGACCTATTTTGATTTTTGTTATATCAAAGTTTCACACTGAGCTCACATTCTTTCATTACGAATGAAAATCCACAACATGGTTCATCGTAAATTTCGATTAATACGCATTTACCAGGTTCAAAATTTTAAAACATTTAGTAAATCTGAGTTTCAGTCACAATTTCTTTCATTAGCAGCACGTGGTTTCCACCGAATTATTTTGTTTTAATTGCGAGATCAAATTTCGAGTAGGAGCGAAGAAAGAAACAAAACATTAGTATCATCTGGGCCTTCATATTTAGAACTTGCTCTGAAATTAAGAAATAAGGCCCCGTCTGTGCTGATGTTGCATATGAAGATCAACTGCCGAGTGAGTGAATCGTGCTTCGTTGCACGAAAATCATGCCAAGTGCAGCAGCAGCAGCCGTAACGCTGTCGGTCTGAGGCTGCTACGCAATATGCAGTTCGTTAGGATTTATTCGCAAAACTAGACGTGTAGTCTACTGGATGAGGGACAGAGTAGAATAAGAAGTCTTCTTGCCTTACTTACTCTATTTGCATTGGAATATCTGATGCCACAACTTCCTCCCTATAACGAAAAAATCCTGTCTATTTGGTCTCGAAACTTGGACACAAACGCTCGTCTGTTTTTTATCGATTAGAATAAAACCTTATTGTCTGAGGACATTCATAGAATATTAGAATTGAATTCAGCGCGCGCCAACGATAAAGTCAGTAATTGGATGCGGTCATCTTTAAAGAAATCATAAAATTCATAGAGAATTCACTTCGGAATTAATTTGGTTGAATGCTACAGAATCTTGTGGACGAGCTGCGCTCTAGCACGACGAAGGACACGCGTATAAGATGGCATTATTTTTTGAAACATTGGTCTTAAAATCCTGACAAAAAATCCCACAATTGAGAAATTATTTACTCTAGGCTAAATTTTGGAAAAAAAAAACTTCAACACTTATTAATGATTTGATAATAAAAATTATTATTCTAATAATACTGCCTCTCAAATTGCAACACACTTCCTGTAGAAAATTTTGGAGAAAGTAACATGAAAATATTATAAACCATTGTCTTTGGATGTCGTGGCACACGTAATACCACAACTATCAATTTCTTCAACGTTAATCTAACCTTAATTGCGAAAAATGTCCGTAAGAAAACTTTCGTTGCAAGCGATGTTAGGAGGCAAGGACACAAGCATTGTAGCGGGCCAATTTTTGGCCGCTCAGTTAGTTTTAAGTCGCCGCAATTCTCCGACTATGACTGAAGATGAAAAGTATGAGAACGTATCTTTCGTAGGACGTGTGGATCGTTAGTCTGGAGCTTGGCTCCACTTTGAACTGTTGTCATAGACCTTTTGTTAGTCCTCTCGCTTGCTGTAACTGTATTCCCGTTGTACGACCACCGTGTAAGCCTCTCGTATCAAGTGCATAAGTAAATTCATAACGTGTCCCTTTACCAATCTCGAATGTTGTTGTTCCTCAACCTCGTATGTTAGGGCCAGCGGGCAGAGACCCTTGATGTTCGAATCCCACAGTTGTCCCGCTGCAGCATCACCGATCAGTACACACGCACCAAATATGTGGCGTTGAACAAACATTGATCAAGCGTTGTTTCAACGAAATTAAATCGTAATGAACGCTGTTTTAATGTCATTTGCTTTTGGGTAAAGACATTTGTTTATAATGTACGTACCCTGAAGAAAGCCATTGTCGATCCGCCTTCTAAAGTGCCATACTCGATCTCGTTTTGCTCGGCCAGATCTTCTGCACTTTCTGAGAGGAAATAATATATTTGATAGTTAAAGGTAATTAATAAAGGGCATTGATGATAAGTGTTTTAAAAATTTCATCATTGAAGAAATCTGTGGTTAGAATTGGGAATTAGGTTTAGGAAAAAATGAGCTTGGATATTCTAGATATTTCTGATGAGTTTTTTCAAATCACCGGCTTGTTTCATGAATTTTCTAGGAGGGCTTTGTAAAGAAATGCAGATGTTAAAATTATATCAGAACGCTCCCAAGTCACATTACATTAGATTACCGAACAACTAACTATCCCTTGGTTTAATTATAAATGCGTTCAAACTTACCAATATTTAACCAGCAGCAGTTCTATTAATTTTTCTTCAGATCAGGAATTCAATCATATGATTTAAGTGAGCATTTAACTTAGAGATCATAATATAGTGAGTTATATTCACTCACTATAGGCTCACCTATAGGCGTAATCATGCGCTCGACGGTTAAGAAGGCGGCGAGGTTGGCGGTGTACGAGGAGATGATGATGAGCGTGAAGAACCACCAGATGCCGCCTACGATTCTCGTGCTCGCTGCCTGATGCGTCAAACACAATATTATTGCAGGTAAGTTCTAATGACTATAAATGATACATATCAAGTTTTAATGAATATAAATGAATGTTTGATAATGTATTACATCATTATATATAACAAAAATATAAATATAAATATCAATGCAAAATATTCATTGATGTAAATAGGGAAAAAAAGAATTCATTGGAATAGATGAAACTGAGTTCTAACACTTACAATGCATCGTCATTGTTGCATATCTTCATGAGCTAAGAGGATCAGCATTAAAAGCATAATTGTTTAATAAGTGATTGGAATTGTTATTTGTTCAAAAATAGAAACAATTTAAGGACTCACATACAAACAAAAACGTTGTAAAAATTTATTTACCGAGCGGGCCGATGATCTTTGTGGTCTGGATTACAATAAAGATTTTACCTTAACTCAGGAGCACTCGAAAGTAGCGTCGATTTTGGACATTAAAAATCTCCAATCATGCGCTTGGCATTCAAATGAAAATTGCAAGCATTTTAAATGAGCCCAATCGTTGGTTTTCAGAGGCCACTAATAATAAGCTACAGATTTTTTAGTCGAGCATTAAATAATGAACACAAAATGAAATCACAATAAAAAATTCTCAGATTAGTAACAAAAATTAACCAAAGTAACTAAAAACTAATTTTCCACAAGACATGCAAACAAATTAATTGTATTGATGAGAAAAGAACATAATGAATGCAGAATGGTTCGATAATGGGCACGCAAAGAAATATTTAACTGAAATGTTATTAAACTCAAGTTTAATTTACAAAAAAAAACTCATACTAGGGTAATGATAAATGCTTAACCTTGGACTTAATAAGTAAAAAAAGTAAACATTGAGTAAAATTAAAATACGGACTAATTAACGGTCAATACAAAAAGCCTTGAGGCAATCTTCAGCTACATGCATTCACTTATAAGCAAATAGAAATAGTAATGTTGTCACTTTAGACCAACAGTATACGAAGGAAGAATTGGTTTTTCACTAAAAATCTTAATATCACCAGCGCAAAAAATTAAGAACAAGGAAGCAAGTGAAACGTTTTTACAAAAACCATAGCAATTCCGAAACCAGCTGTGTAATGATCATAAAGAGGATAACTTATAAGATGAAATTATGAACAGCAATGCAAACGACAATGAAGAAGCTGTAAATATGATTAGGTGACTCGCACTGATTGATTCGAGATGATCGGGTGATTTGAATGTAGGAAGAAAAGCATATAGAAGTGTGATGCGTAATGCATAGATGAATAAATTATAATCGCCAAATAAGAGTCAAAGTGGAGCTGAGTATATCTACTTGAATATAGTTATTAAGTGAATGAATGATTCATATTCATAAAATCCATGTTAGTTTACGCGCATGTATGGTACTTTTGCTCAATAAAGTTAGTGCATTTATTTAGTAAAATCGACTGCAATTCTGTGTCGCAGTTATGTATTATGTAAAATTTACCGATGTTGTCTGAGCATCAGCGTAAACTCAATGCCATGTTGAAAAGTATGATTTTAAACGCACATTCAAAGTCATAATATTATTGCCCGCTACAATCCGTTTCACTTGGATGCACACAAGCAAGAGACAACTATGTATTCTGCTGCTACCTCAATATCAAGACGCTCTAACAAAGAAAATTTTACATGGTAGAGTCTTTGATCCATCACAGGAAACAAATACACACGCGTAACATGGTTATGATGCCACGGTTGTAGCGCGAATTTATCCCTAAGCCATCCTCACTAACCTTCATCACTAACCATAATTACTAACCATCATCACTAACCGTCATCACTAAACCGTCATCGCTAACCGTTATCACTAACTGTTATCACTAACTGTCATCACTACCGTTATCACTAACCGTTATCACTAACTGTTATCACTAACCGTCATCACTAAACTGTCATCGCTAACCGTTATCACTAAACTGTCATCGCTAATCGTTAACACTAACTGTCATCACTAACCATCATCACTACCGTTATCACTAACCAGCATCACTAACCATCATCACTACCGTTATCACTAACCGTCATCACTAACCGTTATCACTAAACGTTATCACTAACCGTTATAACTAACCGTTATCACTAACCGTTATCACTAACCATCATCACTAACCATCATCACTAACCATCTTCACTAACCATCATCACTAACCGTTATCACTAACTGTTATCACTAACCGTCATCACTAAACTATCATCGCTAACCGTTATCACTAAACTGTCATCGCTAACCGTTATCACTTACCGCCATCACTAACTGTCATCACTAACCATCATCACTAACCATCATCACTAACCATCATCGCTAACCATCATCACTGATTATCATCACTAACCGTCATCACTAACCGTCATCACAAAGCCGTCATGAAACGCTATTAAGAAATCTTCGATAGATACGTAATAATTTTAGATTGTATGTACAATCACAATTTAGTTTCGAATACGGACTTTGCTGATACACCTGCCAGCGACCTTCATATATAGAATCTTTTGCGCATTCAAATTGCTTGTTATGTATGCAAGTAAAAGAAAAATTTATTATTTTTATAACCATTTCGGCAAATACATCGTTCATGCTTTCACGACAGAGATACTTAAATGTTCGATGCAATATCCGTGGATTTATGCGAGAGATTATTGTTAGCCTCGCGCAACTCAAGCTGTCGCGTTCTCAATAAAATGCACGCATTCAGCCACATTATATCCGCATGCGTAGCTTCACTCCAAAAGGAGTAAAAAGAGTAAGCGCCTTGCCAATTGAAGTGTCAAGATCATTGATATTTTGGGAAAATAGAAATAAACGAGGGCTTTTCATTGATAACAATTCGCAATGCAGAACAAACTTTCCACGTTATGGTACTCTGCACACCGAGGTACAATATTATTACAAAAATAGGAGAGAACTCATCATTATAGATTTTATTCGTGGCAACTGTATTCTACAATGCTAATGATTTTCACGCTATTTCATGGTTAATTCTAACAACATAATAATGAAAGGATTTCTCATTTTAATACAAGTTTCCGAACAGGAACCACAAAATACAAACTCTCAGGTACATTGATAACTTTGCGTACTTTGTAGAGCTCGGCTCATTCAATTGCCAGAGAACTCGGGCTGTGCCGAACCTGCTTGTCAAACATTGCTCCTCTAGACTCCTTCAAATTCCAGTAGCTGATTGAGTGAGCGGAGCATCCGGCGACAATTTGAGGAAATTCATAGAAGGCACACGATTGAATTTGTTCGACAAATCGCAGGTGAAAAAATCATTCGTTATTCCGAAGACTCTGGCATAAAAACCAATAGGTAAATTCTATCGTCGATTGAGGCTTCCTAACCAATCACAAAACGATTGGAAAATTGTTCATGGGAAAACGAAAAATCTATTGGTAAAAATCTTAGTTAGTTTACCGCAATTGGAATCTGGAATATTTCAGGTTGCTTCAACTGGCGCCACGTGGAATACGAATGACATGAAACTTTCTGCTACCTCATAGAACATTTGAGCAAATTATCCATTATAAATCAAGGTTAACTTCAATAACCTGCCGTTCCATTCAATAAATTGAGAGAAGCTTACAAATTTATAGTCGCGAATTGCAGCATTGAATTATGCTGCGAGGAAGTTTTAAAATTATATTACTGAAGGAAGTTCCGTCTTTTTTGACGAGTTAAGATGAAGTCACTGGAGAGGAAAGGATATTTGAGACCTAATTACAAAACGGAAAATTTATGAAACAGAAAATGCATGGAACGCCACACGGTGAATAAAATAAATAAGTATTTATATATGTTTTGGTGCAATTAAATGTAAAAAAGTAACGAGGTGCTGCAAAATCAAGTAGAAATTTTATTCATGCGGCATGTAGATAATATGTAGATTGTTGTTAAGGTAGTTCTTTTTTTAGACGATAACAACCAAAATTCCAACCATGCAACATTTAAATATCAGTGTAAGTATTAAACCTCGAAAGCTTAATATTTAAAATATTTAATATCAAAAGTTTTCATTAAGAAAATTTGATAGCACGTTTTTCCATTGTTAAATTGATTTTGACTGTTAATTAATTTTTTTGAAAAATAAATGATATTGAAGTTTTTTGCGAGGTTTGCTTGGTAGCAGTTCTTCATACGATTGAATTAAGAATACAAAATTCAAAATTAAACTGAATTTAAATTTTCAAAATTTGACTCAAAATATAATTAAAAATAAAATCTGAGCCTGCACAAACTTCAGAAGTTCCCAAAATTTGCAAAAATTGAAACCCCAGAACGAAAAATCTGCAACTATTTTTCAAATATGGATAATATGTAGTCAGAAATAACACAGCGATAATAATGATAATCAGTTCCCAAACCAAGCAAAAAAATTTAGACTTTCAATGAAGAGAAAACTCATAATGACCTGGAAAATGACAATAAACATGGCGCAAAAAGACCGAGCAAGGCATGAATGGCCGGCAAAAGTTGTAATGAGGTTGTTGACTGCAGACTAGAGTGACGCTCATCTTCTATGGGAAATGTTGTTGAACAAGACATTGCGTGAACTGCAAAAGCTTGTTGGATGCTAGCCAATGGTCATGCATGAAGAGCCTGGAACTCCGTCGTGCAACGAGACAAGGATGCACAGTTTGGTTAGCTTCAAATGTGAACGTTAAAAACGGAAAAATTCATTTTTTATTTAGCAAGCTTCAAATGTGAACGTTACAAACGGAAAAAATCATTTTATATTTAGCAAGCTTCAATCGTGAACGTTTAAAAACAGATCGCAATATCGTATTTTGCTGGTCAATAGATTATATTTTTATGCATCATTACCGAGTTACGTTTTGATAGGCGACTCATGCCGTAACCCAAAGAATTATTTATTTTTGCAAGCAAAGTACGATATTACTTTGTATTGCTCGAAATAATTGTGACAAATAGCACTAATGACTGCGTCCTTTACTTATTACCAATTAGTAGTAGAAAAATGATGAATTTACTGATGTGAAATTATATTTAAAGTAAATATTGAATGACCAATCACGAAACAAAATAGTTTTCATCATTTTGCAGTATTTCGATGAAAATTCTTCACAGTGAAATTTTTAATTCAAAATGATTTAGAACTGTGCACAGAAAAAACAAACAGATTAAGTAAAGTGAAAAGAAAATAACTTTTCCCATCAGTTCATGCACCAGAAAATTGTGACCGTCAAATTGTTTGTGTTTACACGATTTTTTGCTATCATTTCCGGGAGAAGCGCTTAGCTGCAGGAAGTTAAAGGACGAGCGAGTGTAATGCGATGCTGCAGCGGAGCTACACGCACAGAAATCAATGAGACTTTATCCAAATATCGACGCACTTTTGCCCTTATGTGGGTCATCTTGTTCCAGTTTGGCTCGAAAAAGGGACGCTTCAGTGTCACAGACCACAAGTGTGTCTCTATTTGGACAAAATGATCTACCGAATATACTGAGTGTACAAGAGCCCCCAAGGCCGCGTCAGTATTTTCTATTTTCTGCGGTCAAAATAAGAACACGAAAAATGGATGACAAAATTTACTAGAGAATATACATGAACTTTAGTAAAATGGATTCAATTGGATTTATGATCATAATTTGTATGATTTATTTATTGGAAAAATGCAGTTATATTTTTTCAACTGAGTGTTGGAAAGAAATAACTATTTCTAGAATTACATTGGCTTAACAAGTAGCATAAAATACCGTTTTAGATATTTTCAGAACTTTAAATAGGAAAAAACATAATAACTGTTAACATGCATAACTTTAAAATATGAGATATTGAGGTTCTATATTTATTTATGTAACAAAATAAGTGGCGCCTTTTATTATCAACTTGCAACGATTTCCGCTAAGGAAGCAAAGCGTCGATTGTTTTCTGGGCATCTCGCGGAAGCACAGATTGCCGTCTGGCTCCAACATGGCGCCGCGAGGATGAGTAGAATGTCAACCGATTATATAAATGGGTTATTTAAATAATCTATATTATTTTATACATAGACCAACGTCGCAAAAATGAGTAGAATGTCAAGATTTACATAAATCAATTATTTACATAACCTATACCATATATAATTTAAGCACCGCAAGGTTGAATAGAATGCTATCCGGCTGGGTAAATAAATTATTTATATAACCTATATAATAAATACACATGCAGCGTCTCGGTCGAATGAAATGACATCTGGTTTTATAAATTAAAATATAAATTTAAGAAATAGCCCTTCATTAGCCCACGTTTCATTAAGAAGTATTCTGCTAGAAATGCGTTACTCATTTTATCTTGTTATTCATGCGGCAAAATTTTAAAACTCTCAGGCCCTAAGATGTTAGGAGCACTGAGACAATTAACAAATTTGTTATAAGGAAGTTTCAAGCAAAGTCGGCATACGTTTAAATGATACATATTACATGGAGACATCTGGTCCAACATATGTATTTCAAACCGCTCGCGTGTAGCGTATTTCATTATAAGCTCATATTGTTCCAAAAATATTGCCAATTGTCAATCGTAATGAGATTGCCACTTCACAGCGGCCAATTACGCGTTCTTGCTATGAGGATAAAATAACAGGAGAGTAGGAGGCATAAACTGTTAATGGTATGGCATTAGGGAAAAGGACGTGGCTAGAAAGAACCCAGTCGTCGCCGAAAAAAGTAGTTTGCGATTCTGAGATTAGGAGAGAAAGAATGATGCCGAATGAAAATGGTAGGAGGAGAATGAATATATGAATGAACAAATGATTTAAGAATGCGGTGAAAGAATTGTCGAGCAGAGACAGTAAAAAAGAGGTGATGTTGTGTTGCGCTGACAATGTCGTTTCTAACGACACGTGCGAATTTTTGGTGAAGTGTTTCGAGAGTCTACACAAAATTGATTACTTGTTTATATTGACGGAATTACAACGGAGAGAACGTCTCTGAAGACGTCTCTGAATGCCCATCGTGATGTGTCGTGCGACTTTTTTCTAAAAAAGATCAGTTTATGAAAAAAATGCTAAATCTTTGTTAACTAGTGGCAACATGGCAACTTTTATTCACCAAAAACACTTTTTATGCAACTCTGTTCAAAACTGAACAGAAAGCATCTAAATATCAAAAAATTAGTTAATAGGAATTAATGATGTACAGTACAAACAATATTAAGAAACAGACAGCATCAGAGCTATAAGTCGGTAAAATGTGAAAACTTTGCCGTAAACAATAGAAAATTAAATACTAATATTCTATTCAAACCGGACTGTTCAATAGACAAAGAAAACTGAGATTAGTTTAAATAGAGAAGTAAACGTGCAACGTGCAGAATTCATGCGGTAGAAGAATTTTGTTCGCATGCAGAACTCTATAGACTCACTTCAAACGAAGCCTTTCAAAACGTATTCATTATTCACTCTAGAAGGTTTTCCGAAGAAGACATTATGGATTTAAAAGCTCAGCAGTCAAGTTTTGAACCATTTTTATTGAAAGCAACTAATTCCTCAATAAATTTATCAATAGCTCTCCTTAAAATTTTTAACCTTTTAAACTTTCTCCTTAAAAACCGATATGAGATAAAATTTTTAATCCAGTGACAGGTTGGAAGAGTAAATTTTAATGAGAGTAGCAAATAATGATCATATTTTAACCACAATACAAGCAAAATAAGTGTTTATGACCTCACATTAGCTCTATGCTCTATTTTTTTATATTGAAGGTTAATCGAATTCAACGCGGCAATTGCCTATGATTCACGCTTGATTGTAATAAATTAGATAATTGACTATGACATAATCAAATCCCAATCCAATCATCGAAATTCAGAAAACCTTCTTAAGCGAAAAAGCACAACTTTTCTCTCCAGTGACTTGCATCCTTTACGTTGACCCTATCCTACATTCAAAGAACACTGTAAGGTCCTTCAAAAAAAGTCCATGGTTTTTATTGCAGTCTTAAATTTTTGCTGAACAAACGCTTACCAAGTGCGTTATTTTACATGTACTAACACAAAGAGATAAACTAAGAATGATGTTGATCTACCTTAGGGTTGAGGTCAGATCCTTGCTGCATTAGCGTTCCGATGGTGAACCAAAAGGAGTTCGCGAGAGTGAAGTCATTAGAAAGAGTCTCCCTCTTGGTGGCGCAAGGATGTGGCATTTGCCACTCAAAGGGACTGAAGCGAGCCACCACAAAAATCGTAACGGACACGGCAATGTACGCAGCCAAGATGTATAGCCAGATCTCGATAGCCAGTGGATTCATGAAGCTAAACAAGCGCGTCGGCATGCGCTCAGGCACCTAGAGAAATAGGCGCCGTGATTGTTTTGCTGTCATTTATGGAAAAATAATCATTGAGAACCTGAATACAAGAGTCTTGGTTTAAGTTAATGGATTTCAGCATAAATTTACGATCGAATAACGAGCATCTAATGACAGTCTTGCATCAACACCTTCGAGGTTTCAAAGAACCAAGCCCAAAAAATCGAAGACCGAATGATCAAGGATGTGAAATCACTATTACAGGAAGGTAATTTTAGTGGCAATGTTTAATCGTTTTAAAATTATTGTTACGTGGAATGTTGTAAGAGAATTATCGTCTGTGTTAGTTACTTCACTTTTACTTTGAAAAAAATTCATAGCATATATTGAAAATTGACCTTTACTTCAAAACGTTCAGGAATGTATTTGTTCACTAATTGAAACATATCTGCAAACAGAAATGACTTGAGCTTTGGATCGCTTCATTAAAAATTCTTTAGTCTGTAGAGATCTGAGTGGAACCTACCTTAAGAAATTTTTGAATGCATATGATTTGTACAATTTGATTAGAAGTGTTACGCGTGAATCTTATGTCAATGATTTATGTTCTTCGATGAATGATGGACGCGTTTTTGATGAAAGGACCATGAAAGCAACAATCAAAATAACAAAAAAATGCGAGTAGTAATAATGATGTTATTGCATGCAGGATCACAGGGTATAAATTGCTCGGCTGTAGAAGGCAAAAGACTCAAGTTTTGCGCTACTAATACAACTAGTGATAATAATATGATAACTAATGATAATAATATAATATGATATGATGATAATCAAACAAATGCCAAGAATTTACGCAATGAAAATATCCGCAGCGTTAAGCAAACAATTTCTCTACTATTCCCAACCCAGGAAAATTTGTTAAATTTATCTGAGTGTTCATTCAAAGTAAGAAAGGGATTTTGGACAGAGGTAAGCAAATTTCGAAATGAAAAGAAAATGTATAGTAATTTAAACGAATGATTCGGAAATACTGGTAATTTGCATCGTCTTTTTTTAACAATACCTTGAATCTTGTATTGGAGCCCGGACGGAGAACCGTACCCATAATGATCAAAGCGAGGTTTTCGTTTCATCAAATTAAAAATTACCTTCGGGTTCAAACCGGAGCCTTGCCGGAGAAGTGTACCGGTAATGAACCAGAAAGTGTTATTGAGATTGAACTGGTTCTCGACGGTAACGGGTTCGTCGTGACACGGGTGAGGGTCACCCCATTCGTAGGGACTGAACCGCGCCATTACGAACATCGTAAAAGATACGAGAACGTACGCCGCAAGCACGTACAGCCAAATTTCAACGGCTAACGGGTTCATGAATGAGAAGAGACGGGTTGGTTGGCGAGAGGGGACCTGTAAAGATATGAATGGTTTTCAACCGCTACCGGGTTCATGAATGAGAAGAGACGGGTTGGTTGGAGAGAGGGGACCTGCGAAGATAGTATGGTTTTCAACCGCTACCGGATTCATGAATGAGAAGAGACGGGTTGGTTGGAGAAAGGGGACCTGCGAAGAAATGAATTGTTTTCATCCGCTTAAGGATTCATGAGATACGAGCGACGCATTGGCAGACTTGAGGGAACTTGTAAAGATTTATAAGATTTCCCAACGTGGATCTGCACATGAAAGATTAATGACCCAGAGAGAATTCGACATGATAGGTTAACACGCTGGAAAAGAGAAAAGTGCATGTAGGGCCAGTACACATCATCGATGAAAAAATTATACGCATGTACATCATTTATAAAAGATAAAAAGGTTGTAAATTGTTTATAAAAGATTAACAGGATGCATATCGTTTATATAAGATCAAAAGGATGCAAATCATCTAATAAAGATTGAAAGGGTGTGAGTCATATGACAAAAAATTAAATGGATATAAATAATCATAAATGATTAAAAGGGTGGCATCGTTCATAAAAGAATGATAGGTTTTACGTCGCTTATTAACGGATTGGTATAGTGGCTGGTGGGAGAATGCAAAGAAAATTTGTTCGAATTTGATACTCTGAATAATATGCTTAAAGATATTGGGTTAATATTTTACAAGGATTCTACAGAAACTCTAAGAATTGTATATATCTAAAGAATTTCCAGGTATATTCTCTCGCCGTATTTATAAAAAATATACATGAAATTATGCAAATCAAAGAGAGAAGTGGCTGGCTTCAAAAAAGTACATGATGTTCCTCTATAGAAAGCGTTGATAATGTTTGAATTTGGTAAATTTAATTTTATTGCATCACACGATTTTATGATTCGGAAGGAATTGCAAAATTCTTGGTAAAATAGAGGGAAAAACAAATCGGCCATCGGAAAAATTGAAGCCAAAGTTTAATAAATTGTTTTGCAGAACACATTTAAATAAATAATCCTGAAAAAGATTATCGTTTAATAGCTTTATATTAATAATGAAGACGTAATAAAATGTGTGTAAGTCATTTGTGAGCAAATACCCTTCTGTAAGAACCACGATTTAAGTGAAATTTATTTACCATAGGAATGAATGCTTCTTAAAAAAAAATTTCTGCCATTTTTATGAATTTTGTATCTGAAAATAATTGAATGAGAATAAGTGAAAATGTTGCATAAAAACTTGAAACAGCTAATACAGTTTTCAATGTTGATACATCTATAAACTTCTTTCAAAGTTCTTTCGACTTCCCCATGACCCAATTAAAAAGAGAAAAATTTACAGCACACGGCTAAGAAACAGCGATAAGTTGTATGGAATAAAAATGGAACAAACAGTGGAAAATTTTTTGTCGTCTATTATTATGAAGATTATTATGAAAAATATTGAACTCCGAGCAAAAAAGTGAAACTTTAATAAATTTTCGAATAAAAATGCGCCAAAACATGTGTTTGAAGCGTTTGTCCAATAAAAACTGTCTACAAAAATATTATCATCAGCATCACATTTGGAATCAAAATATTAACTCATTATCTACTTTGATGACTACACAAGTTACGAGCGTTTTGATGCAAATAGTCTTGGTGACGTTTAAATTATCAATGAACTATGAGTTCGAATGAAAGTAAACTGGTACTCTTGTATTCATGAAAGGTTATTCGTGAAAGGTTATTCATGAGAGGTTATTCATGAGAGGTTATTCATGAAAGGTTATTCATGAAAGGTCATTCATGAAAGGTTATTCATGAAAGGCTATTCATGAAAGGTTATTCATGAAAGGTTATTCATGAAAGGTTATTCATGAAAGGTTATTCATGAAAGGTTATTCATGAACGGTTACTCATGAAAGTTATTCATGAAAGGTTATTCCTGAAAGGTTATTCATGAAAGAATATTCATTAATGGTTACTCATGAAAGATTATTCATGAATGGTTATTCATGAAAGGTTATTCATGAGAGGATATTCATGAAAGGTTATTCCTGAAAGGTTCTTGTGAACGCACCTTGAAGAGGATAGAGATGCCGAGGTTCATGAAGGGTTTAGTGAAGTCGATGACGCTCTCACGCGCGTAGTTGATGGTCATGGAGCCCACGGCCAGGTCTGCTTTCTGTACGTCACAGAGCACGTCATGTTTTATTACATGCGTCTTGATGTTACATGCACATTAAATGTTGTATTAACTTTTCATCAAATTTTAACTAATGTATGAAAATTTAAATCTTTCTGTGTTCAAACTCACAAAGTACACGTTATGACTCGAATATTTAGTGCCCACTGTCTGGATTGCAAGTTGCGCGTTGGACTCAATTTTGTTCCATAAATTATTGATTAAGATCGAAAATCAAATTTCATTTTCAATTGTAATTTTACAGTTGGAAAAACCGAGCTAAAGCAACAAAAATGAGTGAAATGCTGCTTAAATCAAGATGAATATTAAAATTTTAGACAATTTATATTCATGAAATAGATCTATTTACTAAAAACGGGCATTTTAAAATAGCTCATCATGGAAAAGCTAAAAACGAGCATAAATATTTTGCGTAAATGACGAGCTAAAGCAACAAACTGTAGACTTACGTACTTGAAGAGGAATTACATACTTAAAGCAAGTAATCCATTCACGCTGATGAATACTTTCAAATTTCTAAAAAGTACTACAAGTACCGGAATTCATACATCGAGTGCTCTGGCATAAGTTTTAATATGTTTAATATTACATAACAAAAATTAAGAAAGAATTGTGGGCTTACCGTGATCAGGGACTCTGTGTGTGATTTTATATTTTTCAATGATTTCAAACCATGAAAAGTCATTACGCTACTAAAAATTAAATAACGCTTGTGACACAATTGAGATTTATGATATATAAAAGATAAATTATAAATAATATACCATTTGATATGTTAATAATAGATTAATAATATATAAATTCATAATATATTAGACCTCAATATCAGCATCCAGACGGTGAACACCAACTACATAACCTTCCCTCCTCACTTCAGTCCACACAAGCTCAGCCTGTTCTCCGACAGAACACAATGCACACTCTCACTCACTCCAAGTTCTCCACAAAAGTCAACTTTACCAACTTGTGGAGCACCAAAGTTGTGTCCACACGGGTTTCACATAGCGACTTGCTTGGCCTCCGAACAAAACTACGTCATCACAAATAATTTCTAATTAACATTGAAGCTCCCGTGAGTGAACTATCAATATAATCAAAATAGCAATGGTACTTGTCACTTGGTGATATTAATTCGATTAGAAACTCTAACCGACGTGAATTCTGGAAGTTTGATAATCAGTGGAAAAGTCACTACTATTTTCGAGATTCAAAACAGATAATGATGACAAACTCAGATGGTCAATATGAAAATATGTTATTCTAAATTTGACCACCAGATTGTTACTAAAATTTGATCTTGGATCTAGGGTAAAAATATCTTTAAAAAAATGAAAATTAAGAAGTGAATGGAGATTGAAATGTGAATAGAGATTAAGATGCGAATGAAGTTTAAGATGTGAATGAAGACTGAAATGTGAATGGAGATTGAGATGTGAATGGAGATTAAGATGTGAATGGAGATTAAGATGTGAATGGAGATTAAGATGTGAATGGAGATTAAGATGTGAATGGTGATTAAGATGTGAATGGTGACTAAGTTGTGAATGGTAATTAAGATGTGAATGGTGATTAAGATGTGAATGGTGACTAAGATGTGACGATGCGTGATGACTTCGACGCCACTTCGTCAAGAGTGGGGGTTCGGCTGCCCAAGAAGAGGGCTAATGTTGACCATTAGTCTCGAGGGGAGACGACACTCTGAGCTGCTCGTCCAGTCCGTAAAAATGATACAAGTTTTTACGAGCTTTCCAGACTGGCGCTTTGAACTGCCTTCGATAAGCCGAGTCTTGGAGTGACGATGAGGACGGACGAGTCTTGGAGTGACGATGAGGACAGACGAGTCTTAGAGTGACGATGAGGACAGACGAGTCTTAGAGTGACGATGATGACGGACGAGTCTTAGAGTGACGATGAGGACGGACGAGTCTTGGAGTGACGATGATGACGGACGAGTCTTGGAGTGACGATGATGACGGACGAGTCTTGGAGTGACGATGTAGAGACGATGAGGACGGACCAGTCGTGGAGTGACGATGAGGACGGACGAGTCTTGGAGTGACGATGAGGACGGACGAGTCTTGGAGCGACGATGAGGACGGCCGAGTTTTGGAGTGACGATGATGATGGACGAGTCTTGGAGTGACGATGATGACGGACGAGTCTTGGAGTGACGATGAGGACGGACGAGTCTTGGAGAGACGATGAGGACGGACCAGTCTTGGAGTGACGATGAGGACGGACCAGTCTTGGAGTGACGATGACGACGGACGAGTCTTGGAGTGACGATGACGACGGACGAGTCTTGGAGTGACGATGATGACGGACGAGTCTTGGTTAGCGATGATTGCGGACGAGTCATGACCTAGAGATGATGATGGGTCATGGCTTGTCGATGCCCAAGCCAGTAATTTATGATGCTAATGATAACTAAAATATTTTGATTTAATTCGAAAGATGTCCAAGCCAATAGATTTTAAACTAAAAACGTTCAAGCACATAGTTTTGCCATGCTAAAGATGTACAAGCAATTAGTTGTAAATGCTAAAGATGTCCAAGGCATTAGTTTTTCATGCTAAAGATGTCAAGCCGTTAAATTTTTATGCTACTAATGTTAAATCAATTAGGTTTTAATGCGAAATATGTCGAAGCCAGTAGTTTTATTTTTTGCTAAAGATGTCCAAACAATTAGTTTTTAATGCTAAAGATGTCCATGCCATTATTTTTTTGAGCTAAAGATGTTCAAGCCATTAGCTTTTAATGCTAAAGATATCCCAACCATTGGTTTTTGATGCTAAAGATGTTCAAGCCATTAGATTTTAATGCTAAAGATGTTCAAGCCATTATCTTTTAGTGCTAAAGATATCCCAACCATTGATTTTTGATGCTAAAGATGTTCAAGCCATTAGCTTTTAATGCTAAAGATATCCTAACCATTGGTTTTTGATGCTAAAGATGTCCAAGCCGGAAATCAACTCCGTGCAGGCTCTTCTCTCGCGGAATTTCAATCGAAGCTATTTTGTTAGAAGAGAAATTTCATGGGTTTGCAATGTACGAGATTCGCCCATGTGATGAACAAGTAAATGGTGGCATATACAGTATATATATATTGCGTCATTCATCTGTGAGGAGCAAATCCTGCGGGATATTGGAGCATTAGCTAAATCTGAATAATTTGGAATATAGAAGCCAAATCTGGACCATTCAGAAAACAGCAGCTGAGTTTTTCCTCGTCATATCCCGTACTCGAAGTTCCGCAGTAATTCGCGCCTCATAATGAGTGGTGACTCAAATGACGGTATTTACGGTACTTTTATGTCCCTGGTATCATCAGCAACAAGGATAAAAACCTATACTTTCTCGGTCCTAAACAACTTTTTTATTATGACTGCTAAAAATGGATCCATCAACTCCAGAACTTTGCCGATGTTGCGGAGGCAAGAAGTTTAAAGAAAAAGTTTCTCTTTCTCAAGTTGACCGGAAAAATTTTCGATGGTACTGCCACTTGTTGTGAGAAAATCTTGGTTAAGGCAAAAATTTTTCTTTGAAGATCAGTTCAGTGGCACTAAATTTGTGTGTAAGCAACCATAGCATGAAGGAGTCATTGTTTAATTTAGTTAAAAATTCCATATGTTGATTTCATCAAAAGCGATTTGAAGAATAAGAACATAAGACAAATTTTAAAGGCATTCCGGGAAAAATTTTGAAGGCAAAAATAGAATACTGAGTAAAGTTTTCCAGTCTCACGCACCTTCATTCAATATCAGTTTCCGAAGAAGCCAATTTAGCGAACGTAAAAGTAAGAAATACGCTCTCAAATCCCGGCGTGTCCAGCCGGACTCCATAAAAATTCAATAGATTGATCCGGGTGCGCCAATCAAAAATTCTCGAGAGAACAATTTGTTCCGCAGCAAAAAGGCGGTGCAGGGACCAGGCTGTGGAAGGTTTGCCCTTGACAGATGATCGAAATTGCCGCGAATACGAAGCAATTAAATGAGTAGTTACATAACCGAGCGCATGGCGCCATTTTCCATAAACAGCTTAAATCATAGGTTACCCCAATCTTACCCTCGAATATTACCAACAAAATTTTTTTGTTGGTAATATTCGAGGGTAAGATTGGGGTAACCTATGATTTAAGCTGTTTATGGAAAATGGCGCCATGCGCTCGGTTATGTAACTACTTAAATGTCGTGCACGAGAGACCTTACAACTCAGCACTCTCTCTTTAGCTCTTCTTCTATTCACAACAAGCACGCGAACCCAGTACGCGAACCCAGTACGCGAACCCTGTACGCGAACCCAGTACGTGAACCCTGCACGCGAACCCAGTACGCGAACCCAGCACACGAACCAAGTACGTGAACCCAGTACGCGAATCAAATAAGTGAACCCACGCAGTACGCGAAACCAGTAAGCATACCCAGTCGTCGAACCCATTACGCGAACCCAGTAGGCAAACCCAGTACATGAACCCTCTATATGTTCGTTCGAACATCTAACGCCTAAATTCTCTGTTTTATTCTACCAACTTTGTTTATCTCGCTATCCCCGTTGATGAGACGTCGATATTGGTAAACACAATAGGAAATTTGAAAAACGGCACTCGGTCTCAAAATGCACAGAAAATAATCCTGCCATTAAAATTCATAAAAAATAATCTTTACATCAAAATTCACAGTAGAGATTCATTTTATTAAAATTCGAAATAACGAGTCTGGTTATCACAATTTTCAAAGAAGTATTTTTTCGTCTCTAATTTTGTCAAAATTTGCAATAATTTTTTGGCTTGTCATCAAAATTGGCTTGTCATCAAAATTTTCAGCGAAAAATTGTGTCGTCATATATTAATTCGCCCAATTGATTAACGATTGACATGATCTCATTAACTAACCCCGTAGACCTGTTCCTGCTTTGGCTCAATGGATTGCGATGAGACTCGCACAATCCTTGATACTCGCACAATCCTTGATACTCGCACAATCCTTGAAACTCGTACAATCCTTGAAACTCGCACAATCCTTGAAACTCGTACAATTCTTGATATTTGCATGATCCGCGTGATCATTGAGACCGGCACTATAGGCGAGACTCGATCTTTCCGCGAGACTTGCACGATCAGTGAGATCTTGGCCACTCACCCGATTCTTGCCACTCAACCAATCACTGCCACTCACCCGATCCTCACCACTCACCCGATCCTCGCCACTCACCCGATCCTCGCCACTCACCCGATCCTCACCACTCACCCAATCACTGCCACTCACCCGATCCTCACCACTCACCCGATCCTCACCACTCACCCGATCCTCACCACTCACCCTGTCTCTTATACACATCTAGATGTGTATAAGAGACAGGTTCCGTGGAGACTAGTACGTCCACTGCCAGACTCCAGAGTCTCCAGAGTAGACTGGGCTCCATGGAGGCGACTACGCCCACTGCCAGACTCCAGAGTCTCCAGTCCCGGTGCAGTCCCGAGTCCCCAAGCGTTAAATAGAAAGTTCCCAANCGATCCCTGCCACTCACCCGATCCCTGCCACTCACCCGATCCCCGCCACTCACCCGATCCCCGCCACTCACCCGGTCCATAAGCCCCCTGACGAGACCGTTCCACTCGCCGGTCTTCATGTCGATGACGCCATACACGCCCTCCTCCGATATTTCGATCTCGTACTGGAATCCTACCATGAACGAGATCCTCTTCAGGAGGTCCACGCAGAATCCTTCATACCTGTTGTTGCCTGTCAAGTTGCCGTCCCCTTTTATCATCACAAAAGGCGCTTCCTGTTCAGTGAAAAATATGTTCACGATAATCGATTAAAATACAAAAAATAGTGAAAATAAACGTGTGAGATATAGGGCATATTTTATTATTTCTAAGAGCATCAAGTCTACAGGCCTTGTCTACAGGTGGACAAAGCACTAAGATTAGAGAAGAACAACCTGTAAAATAAAATACATAAGCGGTACTTTCAAATATGTAACGTACTGTCCCTAGCAAAGATTATCGGCAATGAAAAAAGTATTTATATCTAAGAATGATGCGGTAGTGAACAAAATAACACGTTAAGGGAAAGGACATTTACCAGCTTCAATGCCCACAAAGAGTTAATAGACGACCCTCAAAAAGCGTCTGATTGCATAGCATAGAGGCGACACACTCATATAAGCAGCAGCCCTACTCTGAGAAACGCAAAACGATCAATGTCTCAATATAGTCGTAAACGCTAAGAATATCTCTTACTGTTCTTGCTTTGTAAAAGCGAATTTGAAGTTAAAAAGCATTGGTTAATTACGCACCATGACCGCATTTACTACCGGCTCCGCTCAAGCGCATTACCCTCTGTAACCCTCAACGGGAAAACAGGTGCACAATTCTACTCCGATGTTAAACACCAAAACGAAGGCGGACCTTATCCATGATCATTCTGACGAGCCCATCCCACTCTCCTGTGGTTTCGTTCAAACTTCCATATCGGCCGTGGTTCGCTTCAATTTCGAAATCAAAGTCTGCCATTTTTGAGAGTTTAGCGAGCAGGTCGACGCAAAATCCGTAATAGCGTAGCGGCGAACCGGGCGGTACGTCGCGGTTGATCATGAAGTATGGTTTCTCCTGCAACAATGGCCACAAAGTAAACATATATATCAATTCGCCACTAAATATTCAACTTTCATTTCAGTAATTATTCATTTCAGTTTGGATTAATGAGGATAAGAACTGTACAATCTACACAGTTTGAAAAAAACGGCGATGAAACGGTCGGACCGGCGTTCAAGTGGCCGGCCGTCCCGTAAAATTCGACACCGATGGTTCGGGTTCCATATGTAATTTTACAGAATAACGGCGAATTTTTTCATTTTAAGGAGCGACCGGTCACTAAAACTTCGGTCCGACCGGTTATTCATCGTTTCTTCGAACAGTGTGCACGCCCAGTGTATGTGTGCTAAAAAATAAAGCGATGAAATTCTAGTCCGAAAATGGATTCGAACAATCTTTGTTTCCCACTGAAGAATTTACAGTGAAAGTAATAGGATAATTCAACGACAATTCGTATAACTTGCCACTATATTCGCACACTTGCCCATAAACTCAAAAAATAATAATAATAAGTTCCACAGAACCTAAACCACAGCCACCACACACTCCACAAACTCACCACAATCCTATTCACCACCACACGTCCCATATCACCACCACACGTCCCGTATCACCACCACACGTCCCAATTCACCACCACACGTCCCAATTCACCACCACAACCCAATTCACCACCACACGTCCCAATTCACCACCACAACCCAATTCACCACCACACAACCCAATTCACCACCACACGTCTCAATTCACCACCACAACCCAATTCACCACCATACATCCCAATTCACCACCACACCACACCAGTTAGGCCACCATTAGCACGATTGAATTCGGCGGCGTCAGCCAAAGCCCAGAATTTTTCCAACATTGCACAGAGCCGCTCCTCGTTCGCCTCTACTACGTGCACTCAGGGAAATGAGTGAAGCTTTGTCCGAATAGTGATGCACTTTTTGCCCTTGTGTGGGTCATCCTAACCTAGTTTGCCCCGGCCAATGAGCGTATCTGTGCTACATCCGCTCTCGGCTCGTGCTGTGTGTAAGAAAGTGTGTCACTATTTGGACATAATGACTCATTCGTTTCCTGAGTGCATGATTCGATATTGATATCTACCAAACTATCAAAATACCTCGCGAACTTGATAATGACAACACAAATTTCAAAATGAATTCTGAATTTTTTTAGAACCAAGCCTGAGAAGAAATAAAAGAGGTTGAGCAAGAAAAATTTTCAATGAGAAGGCAGAGACGAATTAGGACAATTTTCATTCATAATGATTGCAAAATTCATTGTTTCTATTAATGAACTAAAAGTCAGGCCCTCCATGCAAAAATATTGTCATGGAAGGTAAGCGATTAATAAAATATTTCTTGAAAACAGCACTAGTAGTAGATCAAAACATCAGGGAAATATTTATTTTAAAAACGTTCTGCTGCATTTCCATTTTTACTGGCATCCGCACATATTGCATCACGAGCAAGGCACACTGCAGTGTAAGAAGCTCCTATTCAGCAAATAATATTCGAAGCTAGAGTCACTCCATGCACCATTTTTGCCATGACTTAGATTCCCTGCCAAGGCATCGCAGCGCCCGGGCTATAGTGAGCAGAACTCAGTCAAATGCACTGCACGACTCCTACTAGCAATTCTAAAGCACAAATTCCATTCTAAAGCACAAATTCTATTCCATGCGCACCCAATTGCAGAAATTTGTGGACCTTATACGTCGACTTGAGGTCCCTGGTTGTAGGAATATTTTCTCGAAATTCATTGTCCTCATAGCAAATCTGATAAGTAGAAAAGTATACACTGCATAAGTATACACTGCATGGAAAAATTAATTCTTGTACGCAAATAAAAAAGGATTTGATCATGGAAAGAAATTATTTATCCGGGCAAAGAATTGCTAGAAAAATATAAATGCAGATATACCGTTTAGGTAAATGTATTAATTCAAGTAGACTGTCCCTTAAAATTCAAGAATGACCTGCAACTTTGTAGGTCATTCATTGTAGATTACAACTTGTATAAGGTCCATGGTGGTAGAATGAGTCCATCATTAAGGAGTGAAATACAGAAATACAAAGTTGAAGGTATTTAAGAACAGATTATGACGATTTGATTGATTGATTTCTCGTTGACCTCGAACAAAATTAGTTAGCGACGAAGCATGAATCGCCTCAACGCAGTTATGAATGAATCTGTGGAGTCTGCATGAGCAACTTCAAGGTGGACTGCTCTGCTCGCCATGCACGAGAACAGTACGCCGTATCTTTTTTATTGTCATTGGCACAAGGTGACATAAAATAGACCAAAATAATCCATCCCAGTAGATGCAATGCTGGAGTTTGATCTGCCACTCTAGCGCGTGGAAGATCTGACATCAGAGTATATATGGCATGACCTGCCATGCGGTTTTCGGCAAGTGAGACAAGTAGTAGTAGCAGTAGTAGTATGTTGGTTTGCTAGCGCTTCAGCTATCAAGCTATTTCGCACCGAAGGTCAAAATATAACACCGCCTAAGAGGCGGAAGGTCTCAATTATTCAAAATCTAAAATTAATCATCACCCACAAGGGGCGGAAAGTCTCAATTGTCCAGCCCGCTGAAGCTGGCTCGAAAGAAGCAGCGTTAACATCTCAAAAGAGACGAAGTGACAAGGAGGGACAGGTGAAAAGCAGCAGAAACTAAGACACTCTAACAAGAAGTCGCTTACACGGGACGTCGGCCGCCCGCACGAGAGAGACAGAGAAGGGAAATGTAAGGAATCCTACCTACATAGTAACTTAACCCCACAACTGAGACCTGCAGTCAGACACCGCGAGCTCAGCGGTGGGGCGCTCAGGAACAATCCCCCTAGGAACGCGAAGCAAGTGAGACAATCGCGTAAGATTTTTCTCACAAGTGAATTTGCCTTGACAATCCAGTACATCTGTCGAGAGCTGACAGAACAGTTTGTAGCCCGAGGTGACACCATTCATGACAATATCTAACTAGCCGCGTCTGAAGCTTGCCGATGAATAATTGGATGCTTGACTTCGAACGATTTCATTAAGCGCAGCGGTCGTTGCTTTGCACGTTTGAAGGAAAATCATTTGTCTAAAAATTGTCCCAAAAGGTCTACTTGCTCAACCTATGCAGAGGGCCAACCTAACGCTTTTCGCAGGGCAGCTGATATGTTAGTTCATGCTCCACGTGAGCTTGACAGTTCGGTAAGGTGAGCCAAAAGTTGCTCCATCAGGTCAGCTGCAGACTTGACAACTCGAATTGGTAATGTGTACTGTATTACCCGGTAAATTTCGGTAATAGGTGGCAATAAAGTTATTGTCAATGCGGCACTTGATCCATGCTCAATCAATTCCTGGATGAACGAAAAACTCGTCAAAAAGCTTGGTGCGAAAACTAGTAGTGTAGAGCTGAAATCTGTGCACTATGACCTCTCTTAGCCGTTATATGGCCACGGTTTTGAACAATGCCTTGATCCGTAATCCCAATGGGGCAAGAATTGTTAAAATTCCATTTGCATACTCTAGACCTGATCAGAATTAGCCATTTTATCAATCAGATGTCCCCACTGCTGACCATGTCAAGAGGTTTCCTCATTTTAGGGATGTTCCTTTTCAGCTTTGTTGATGTAGAAATATAAATGATGCACTACGCTGCATTTATACCGGTGATGATAACCAAACATTTTGTTGAGAGGGTTCCTCAATAGCAGCTCCAGTATGAAACAAGTCCGGCTTGGTTCTTGGCGCATCATGCTGCTGCTCACAAAACCAAAAAAATGAGAGAGTTGAATTTGATTGCTCGTTGAAATATTAAGGAGTGTCTTTAAACGACAACTTGTTGCAAGGCCCCGATTTGACGTATCTTTTGTTCGGTGTACTCCTGCTTTTCAGACAAGGATCTGTTGCTAGCATGGCAGACATAGAGCAAATGTCTGAAACGGTCCCACCAGGAAACGGTCCCACAAAACTATTCCAACTTGATGCGTTTCTTCTGGAACGACGATCAAGGTAAGCCAGCTGAGTACCGACTGCGCGTGCATGTATTCGGTACCAAAAGTTTACCTAGCGTAGCTTCGTTTGCTCTTCGTCGCGCTGCGCTTGACGCTTACTGATGGAGCGTAGCAAAAAGCTGTCCAAAGGAACTTCTACGTCGGCGACTTCCTTCTATCTTCATCAGATCCAACAGCAGCTGAATTGCTTTGCGATGAAGTTAAAGGCCTACTCCCAGAAGGAGGGTTCAACCTGGCAGAATTCAAAGGTAATTACCAAAAATGTGATCTGAAACAGAAGGGTATCGAATTCCGACCACCCGCTACCGGAACTGCTCCCGACAGAGTACCGAGCGTGTTGAGGAACTTGTCCGATGACACCCTTAATACAAGCGTATGCGTAAAAAAGCGTGAGCGTAAAAAAAGCGTGAGCGTAAAAGAAATGTCATAGACACCTAGAAAAATCATTGTACCATTAGGTATTGTCGGTCCCGTCTTGTTGCCTGACCGAAAACTTTTTCTGGAAGGCTGTATGCAAAAGCTCGATTGAGATTCTGGCTCCCAGCTAAACTACTGAGTGTGGAATGTCTGGAAAGAGGATATCGCTCTTAAAAGCGAGTTCAAAATCCATATACTGTATTAGCTATCGACGCCTATTTCAGACTTGATAGTGAGGAAATTTAAAAAATTAGGTAAAGTAAAAAAAAAGGAAATTCTAAAACTGGTTCTTAAATTTTTATTACACAAGTTCCCACTCTAGCACGGTTATAAACCCCAGTGAAACTAAAATAACACAAATATATAACAACCCATATACCCTATTTACTCTACAATGCACATATATAAGTGAACACATAAGAACCTTCCCAAAACTACAAGGAACCACCCTGACAAGGATTCGGGGCCCCACACATCCAAACACAAACAGCCTAATTAAACAAACTCAACGAATTGGCGGCCGTGACCGCTGTGACACGCTTGGAGTCAACAAACTCAACGAATTGGCGGCCGTGACCGCTGTGACACGCTTGGAGTCTCCAAACTCTCTGATGGATGCTGAGACTCAGATCACTTGTATGCCTCCTCGGAATTTCCAAAACTCGCGGCTTCTGGGCCCCGGGTTCAACTATCTAGGGTTTTATTTTCTGCCGCCGATGATTGGTGGCTAATCAATGACAAGCAGATCCGGCGCTGCCGGTCACCAAAACTTATAAAGGCGCTGCTGGTTATAGATTGTTATCTTCCCGCTGTGTTTCAACAATTGCTTTACCAGAAGATAGATACCAAGTTTAGTACACACACCACCTGTAATAATTCAAAACACGAAATGAGCAAAACTCACTAAGACAACCTAAACACGATTAAGGAATAGGTTTAGGCATTTTCGGTTAACCAATTCGAACACGCCTATTTCACTCGAACACTATAGTGGTTCACGGCTGATTGGTGGATGTCCGGAGAGATCCAAGGCGTTCGATTCAGGGCTTATTGGTGCACAAAATTGGTGGTGCACGGCTGCGCTCCAAAAAAAAAAGCACCAAACGCAGGAGTTTACTTGTGAATACTATATTTATATTTCGGACGCGTGACAGAGCGGGGAGACTATTACCAAGGCAGACAGCAAACGTGTTTGCTGCAGACAGCAAACGTGTTGCTAGAGAGGCTGGGTGGTGACTCGCTTATCGCTTGTCTGTGCAGAAGCCCGAATGCTTTGCATAAAACCGCTCGTGTGTTGTCACTGAAGGTGTCATACCCAATCAATGTAACAGCTATGAGCGGTGCCGGACAGTTCTCTGGTCTGACAGTACCACTGTGCTAAATAAAATAATAAACAATGAAACTTCGAAGTTTCAAAAAATTTGTGGCCAATAAAGTGAATTTCACAAGAAGCCACACAGCTCCCAAGCAATGGCACTACGTACCTTCTGGCCAAAACCCTGCTGACGTCATCAGCAAGGGATAAATTATCCGGCCATTCCTCAAATACCAGTTATGGATTTGTAGAGGCTACAATACTTGTTAATGGACAAATCAACGTGGCCGACATTATCAGAGTATATTGCTATTGGTAAGGACGACCCAGAAATCTTCAAGAAAATTTTGTCCACAATAATTTAAACTACACAGACTAACAAATTGTTTCAATGCTCAGAATGGACAAAATTGAGGATGAATATAGAGTGTATTCTCAGATTTGAAAATCATCTACGAGGTTAACACTGAAAGCCCCTGTACTTTCCGTGAAAGAACTTCAAACCGCCGAAAAGAAGGTCCTAAAATATTCACAACGCAAATAGTTTCAGAAAGCGTTGTAAAACTTCAATAAAATGGGCGCCTGCCTAAATCCGAGACATGCTGACTAACGCCGTTTCTTGATGCAAAGGGCTGACGAGGGTGGGTGGCCGAACGCAAGAATCCAGTGAAGCGTTCGGAGTCAAGCATCCTATCATTCTTCCACAAGGTTCAGACGCGGCAATCCTGATAGTTCGATATTGTCAAATAAATGTTGGTCATCCATGGGCTACGCTACAAACTGTTCTGCCAGTTGTCGGACCTGTCAGCTGCCCCATTAGCAGAGGCACCGTATATAGACAATAGTGATCGTTAGCTGAATTGCGTTGCTTGACTATTGATTCGATAACACTGGGTTTATATTTATAAAAGGCACTCGTAGGCGCTTAGTACATAATTTTATTCACGAAGTAAGTTAACCAAGTTTATACAGTTGGGTGCAAATTGGTGTAACGGAAGTTCATCTAGGATTAAATCTTTTTGATTAAATAGTTCGAACACGGGGCACGTTTAAGGATAGGGTATCAGGAGGCCATGGGGGAAAATTTGTATTCGGCGCCACGTGTATCTTCCAACTAAATCTCCGACTTTCCTCCAACAACCTACAGTTTCCGTTTTCTAATTCGACAACGCAAAACAAGTCCAGATATTTCAGCATAACGAAGTTTATGGAAAATGCTTTTTTTTTAAATAGTTCGAACACGAGGCACGTATATGGATAGGGTATCAGGAGGCCATGGGGGAATATCTGTATTCGGCGCCACGTGTATCTTCCAACTAACTCTCCGACTATCCTCCAACAACCTACAGTTTCCGTTTTCTAATTCGACAACGCAAAACAAGTCCAGATATTTCAGCATAACGAAGTTTATGGAAAATGCTTTTTTCCATCATTGCTCCCAAGTGTCGGATACCACATCTAACTCAGAACATGATATGACATTACATTCCATTTAAGCAACGTATCTGATATTAACCTATTACTTTAATTAACCTATTACTTAGGTGTATAGATCATACTGTGAACGGTGAACTTCGTTCGTTGTTGGCCGTGTTCGTTTTTATCTCGTCTGAATTATAGGATTCCTTTTGTAGATATAACTATGATGCATTTTTTTAATTAAGTGCAATACTTTTGTATCTTAGGAATATTGGTGCCAGATTAAAGCGGTATAGAAGCATAATAAATACATCCTATGTATAGATTTAAGTAGTTAAGTACGATTTTAGGTTGTTAAAATTTAATAAATTTCTATTTCATTTAGCATCCATAGTCAGTATGATTGTGAAAATTTTATGAGCGTTTCAACGAACTATCAAGTAACCATTGTACCCTGTAATTATAGTCAGATTTAATTGCGACGAAATATTTTGATATATTTGGTGGAGGGGGATGTGAACGGTGAACTTCGTTCGTTGTTGGCCGTGTTCATTTCTATCTCGTTGGGCATACCGAAAGCCACATCTCGCGTAGCCGCCTTGGTAACATTGATGTCCGGACCTTGCTTGGGCGGTAGAGACGTGGTGCGGGGTCGGGTCTGGGGCCTCTGGGCGGCTGTGAGTCGGGTGGTCGGTCTTGTGATTCGTGTCCCGCCAGCTTTACAGAGAGGTTCATATCTGTTCTCACTACGCTCTGTCGACTCTCAGCTATTCCTTTCTCTAACGCCGAGTCGTGGCTGTGTCTTGATAGATTAAGTAAACTGCTCCTCAATAATGTACCTGATGTCACCCAAGTCTAACTTTTAACCGTGCCTGTTTTTTAAACTGCTTTGCTGAAATAAAACTAAGTTTTGCCGTATTAACCGGAGTTTTGGTGAACGGAGTCCCAGTGCAATAAAGTGCAATCAAACTTTTTGCAAGACAGTTGCCGGCGTTCGGCCGTAAGAGCTCTGATTATTCTGACAAGTTTAATAGTTGCGGCAGGCGTCCGGTGACAATACGACAAACGGTTCAATATTCTACATGTATGCCAACATTGTCATACATACCAAACAGACGCGTATTTTCTAAGAGCATCATTTATTAGGACATCGATAGTTGAACACCATTGCAAATATATAAGTAGTCCATTTTCTGGTCTATTTACCTTTGCTACTGCTACTCTTCGGCATAATTTCTTTCACCAGCGGTAACATAATATTGTCTATACAGAAAGGATATTACAGGCATCGTCATATATAATACACGTTAAATATTAGCTATCAAGTCTATTGCTGCCGTTTGCGATACTCTAAAGTTACCTTTTGAACGTTTGATAACTCTGGTACAGCACCTCATGAGCGCATGACTCTAATTGGCATAGATGGCAGTCCTGGCAGATTGGCAAGTGGTATGTCGACCGCTTCACTGCGTATTAGAGACCACTGTCTCACTACCAGTACTCGTCCTACGCAATGTCTCAATCCGTATCTTTCGGCTTCGTTGCCTACTCTCCGCTATTAATTAATCTCCTCTATTCTCCCACCAAATCCTTCAACTCTCTCAAAGCTGTACACGCCGGAGAAACGGTGTGCGTGCGTTGCGTACAGTGTCCAGTCTTCCACGCCCCATTACACCATTGAAGGCGGATGACAATCTGAAGAAATTTCATTCAAGAAATGTATATATCCGGTCTGTTTGACATATCCACGGAGAACGGGGATTCTACCATTTACGATTCATCTTTACATCCTTTGGACAGAGAACAGAAAATATCTCTCCTACCTCCCTCAATGCTATCCGTTTATTTACTTTTATGAAGGCGGCCAAAAAAACATTGTCGACTTAATGTCTAGCGTGTCGATGTAATTTGATTCTCTACAATCTGTTCTTGCTCATGCAGAGCTAGAACACATAGGAAAATTGAACTAGAAATCGCTTGCTTGAACACTAGATGTCCTATATACAAAGTAACTAAACAAGTGTTTCTACAATCAACGATTTCAGCTGAACGAAACCAACACTTTCTACAATCAAAAATTAAATTTAGTACACGTTCATTCTCCAAAATTCCATTGAAGAGTTCGGAGTCAAGCATCCCATCACTCTTTCACAAGCTTCAGACGCGGCAATACTGCTGGTTCAATATTGTTATATAAATGTTGGTGATCTAGAGCTAAACTGTTATGCCAGCTCTCATGCGGAAATACTGAATTGTCAAGGCAAATCCACTCTTGAGAAAAATCTTGCTTGCCGAAAACTGCATGGCAGTTCCTGCCCCACCCTGATGTCAACTCTCCCACGCGATAGAGAGATTGGCAGATCTAACTGCAGCATTTGCATCTACTGGATGGTAATTTTGGCTTATTTTATGTCACCTTGAGACGAGCCGCAGACAAGAAAAAAGATACGGCGTACTGTTCTCTTGCATGGCAAGCATACAGACCTGTCCACCTCGTAGTTGCTTATTCTCTCCACAGATTCGTATTTCTGCGTTGGGGCGATTCTTTTGTCTCTGCCGCAGCGTGAAATTGCTCCGTTCAGTAAACCAGCTAATTTCGTTGAAGGTCAACGCGAAAGCAAGGACGCCATAAATAGCTGGAATACTAGACAAATCAAATTCTATTGGACTTGAAAACGTCTACTAGAATTTGGAACAAGAACCAACACCAGGGGCCACGGCTATAATCTAAAAAAAAACTGCGCTGTAACACATCCATGCGACAACATTTCTTCTCGCTTCGAGCCACCGACATGTGGAACAGCCTCCCTGTTCGTTTACACTCCGAGTATGAACGCCTTCAAGTACAGACTAGACGAAGCTATGCAGGAGCATTTGTTCTGTCTTAAAATGCTGCTTTCAGTCCAGCAGCTATCTCAATCTATCGTCAGTTATGGAAAGATCGGGTTCCAAAGGCCCGATCCCTTGTGAATCAAGTCACGGAAAATTCAAGAATCGGCAATAGGCTATGGGCCTATTTCTTCAGTGCCGACACATTCTATTCCAAGATTGGCTGAAGCACATCGAAGGGCATTTTCGGCCGCCACACGCTTCGCCCCTGGGCAGAGTATGGCAGCGCGAAATACGCATCGTGCGCAACTTGCATGTCGTTTCTGATGAATTAACAACGCACAAGGTGATCAGACGAAGGACTCTCGACACTCTTTTTCGAGGTCGAGGCCAGTCTAAATAACCGGCCTCTCACCGAGTCGTCGAATAATCCGGACAATTTTTAAGCGCTAACTCGGAATCACGTGCTCCTTTGGAGTGCCGGTGTCACTTTACTGCCAGGCATCGTTGATTCATCTGAGAATATCATTAAGAAAAGGTGAAGGCAAATTCAGTAGCTACTTGGCAGACTTGTTCTGGTCAAGCTGGAAGAAGCAACTCCTGCCACCTCTTAAGAGGTGGCAAAAATGGAATAAAAAAAAAACGTCTACGAAATATTACCAGACGACCGCGGCCTCGTTAGAGTCGCACGAATACGAATGGCTAAATACAGAAACGGAACGAATACGGAGATAAGCTCTGTTGCTATGGAGTAACTGAATATAATGCAACAATGTACGGGTCACACGTTTCAGTTCAAACCTTCCGTCGTTCGCTCGAAGTTTCATGTAAATTCGTTTGTCTCTTGCAGTGATACTCCTCCAAGTGGAAAATATTTCGGAGAGTTGACTTAGAGCAACAACTTATAGAGGCCGTTCACAATTAATTTGACGTTAAATTTTCATGGTATACATGGAATTAATTTTGCTTATATTTTGTTTCTTATATCAAAATTCATAGTAGATAGCCGACATTTCCCTTCCATTACCTGCAGAATCTAGGGTTCTACAAGACATGCAAATAAAACGCTTGGAAATTCAGTGTCTAAAGTTTCTCACAAGCTTAGGACTAACTTGTATACTCGTGGTTTATACGTACAAGGCTCCCGAAGGATTACTAGAATTTGAAACAAGAACCAACACCAGGGGCCACGGCTATTAACTAAAAAACTGCGCTGCTACTTGTCCCACAACATTTCTTCTCGCTTCGAATCACCGACATATAGAACAGCCTCCCTGATTACATCGTTGGCACTCCCGAGTATGACCCCGTTCAAGAACAGATTAGATAATGATGTGGAAAAATATATGTTCAGACTTGAAATGCCTAGCACCATATCGAACCCGGTAGAAGTCTAGTGGCTATTTCAAACTATCGTCAGTCTTGAAAAGATCCGGACAAATGACACTTAGATATTCTGTGAAGAAGCCACGGAAAAGTTCAGTAATCGGCGACAGGCCCACCACAGTCACCAGGCCTTACTCCTTAGCGCCGACATCACTATGTTACTTATGTTAACAGCAGCCCAAGAGAAACATGATCCAGTGTAGTCGGAAGAAACTTGGAGGATTATATTAACCAGCCAATTACCCATGAAATTTTCAACAGCCATTTCCTGGGCAATTCTGAAGTCGACCAACATGTCATGTTGGCCGCCTGAAGCAACCAGATAAGATAGGCGAACAAATGGCCGCTATATTTTTCTGGCATCCGTACAATATGGTTCGAGGCTCGGAGGTTCCTAAGCGACACAACAGGCCCCGTGAAAATTTTGATGAATGCGGCGACGTTCAAACTACTGCATAATTGAAACGAAGGCAGCCTTCACCGCCATCCAACGTCGCGACTCAAAGGCGCACAATAAAACTCGTGGAAATCTGAGTGCCCTAAGATTCACTTAAGGCTAAGCCCAAGGCTAAAGGGTTACGAAATAAATGCTTGCAATGAGAAGTGCTCGATTTGGGGCCAGTAAAAATTGCTTTTTTCCGACGAATGCTCAGGACACCCGAAGAATCCAAAGCTGGTTCCAAGCCCCAAAGAATCTCTCCTTAGTGCTCAACTTGCTCTGCGACCCGACAACGCAATGACATCGATGAACTCTGTCAGTGAACCCGTGCAAACTTTCCAGCTAGAAGTGCCAGCAGGGAGAGTTAAAGTTGGAAGCAGTGGGACTCTTCGAGGCATGCTCCTCGCTCATGTGCGACAGTGGCCACAAGGCTACGTTGAGCGAAGTAAGGTGTCTGGCAATGGCTGGGGGTCGAGGAGGAAGGAACCTAAGCTCTGAAGTGCACGGTTTTGGTGCGAAAGCACGGAATGTACGTGTAGACTACTGCATAGAAGCGCTGGCCCCCAAGTTCTACATTTTGAAGACCGTCCACAGGTGAATTGCAGTATCCTCACAAGTATTTTATTGAAATACGAATGCCAGGATTGTATGTATATCTAATAACTTGACGTATAAATGAAAAAAAGTACGTATAAAACAATAAATTTTGACCATTTTTACGATAAACGATTTCGACAGGTTCAAATGTAGCACAGTCGTAAAGACAGAACTTACCTTACATTCTTTATAAATTATTTGTCTATTCTATTAACAATAGTATTTAACAGCAACTTTTATAAAGTTGAAGCGTGTTAATCACTCTTTCCATCTTCAGTCGGCCGACGTCAATAATGACTGGTCCCAGAGGGAACAAGGAAAATAATTCAGCGCCATTTGCTGTGAAGGGAGTCTATTTCATATTAACGGGTTGGTTCAAGTTGACGGAATGACCAGAGAGGCCGCCGCGCATAAGCGCAATATCCAGATCTACAATTCTACCTAAAGAGCTGCTCAGAACATTAGAGCTCGTGCAGCCTAATATCGAAATTCGTTAACCTCCCGGGCCGTAGCCACCACGGGCGCCGCCGTGCCCAATGTCAAAATGGCAAGTTTCATGACGGGAAACGTTACGGAGTGCGGAAGGTGTGCCTACGGGCTTGATAATTTGCTTCTACCTATCTAACCGACTTCGCATGTAAGATTGACCAAATTTTAACACGGCAGTCAAAGACTACGTCAGCATCACGTAGTACCAGCCCCCAATTGATCAAGATATAACTGCCCTTCTAATACTTCTTCGGCTCGTATTAAGCTATAAAAATCGGTAAATATAAGCGTAAGGCCCAAATGCCGTGAGCAGAAGTTGAGGCAGACTGGCGAGTTGATTGAGAAAAAACTCGACAAGCTGGACGTAGGTGATCGTGCGTAGAGTCTCGCATCCAGCGAGGGCTCAGCACCTTCAGCACGATGTTCTTAGTCTATTCAGGTATAATACGTTGCAGTTCACCTACGCCTTAACAATCAATGTGTTTTTGCAATATGTCGTCCTAAATATGAAGAATTAACAAAATTCGCCTCAAAGGTACAGATTTAAATAGGAATAATTAGAACAATTTTATCCACAAAGAAAAGAGTATAATTTGAGAACGGTATTATAATTAAACAGTATAATTTAAGCATTAGTCCAGCACGTTCACCTTGTCACTTGTGTGCATGCTTTTGTCCAAATAATGAAACACTTTTTTTTCAAGGTGGGTCAGCCAGGGCTCCATAAACTATACAGACAAGAACGGTTTTCAATTTGAAATAACAATAACAAAATACTGTTCTTCCATCACTCAACTAGTCAACAATTTTCTCAATCCTTCACTCAGAGAAATGAGTGAGACTTTATCGAAATATTGATGAACTTTTTGAGTGGGTCATCCTGATAAGTTTTTATGATCAGACATCGTCCCAGCGCCACTTTTCGACTCGCGCTGTTGGGACTGCGAGGACCTTGTTGGAGCATCCAATATGTACCTTCGTTTTAATCAGTTAAACGAATAGCATTCCTTTAATTCTTATAATTATCGATTCTCTCGTAAACCATCCGATTTACTTCTACGTTGGTTAACTGTAACCTTGCTCAGCCTTGTCCACCGACGTCTGAGGTAAAACCTTAAATAGATTAAATAAATTTGAAATTTTTCGTTGTATATTGTTTTACTACCGACATTATCTTTGTATATTGTATTTACTACCGTCAATTAGCATCATAGTAATTCATTCATTCTACAGGTGCAACTTCCGTATGCAACTTACGACACACTCACATACACTTCCTGATGAAGTGTATAATGATGAAGTTCATCTGTTTGTCAGGTGTAGTATCAGGTAAGTGATGATAATGATGAAGTTCTATTACCGACCTGTCTCTTATACACATCTAGATGTGTATAAGAGACAGGTTCATATCTGTTCTCACTACGCTCTGTCGACTCTCAGCTATTCCTTTCTCTAACGCCGAGTCGTGGCTGTGTCTTGATAGATTAAGTAAACTGCTCCTCAATAATGTACCTGATGTCACCCAAGTCTAACTTTTAACCGTGCCTGTTTTTTAAACTGCTTTGCTGAAATAAAACTAAGTTTTGCCGTATTAANGTGATGACCTTGAGTGTGATGTTAGTCCACCCACCTCGACTGTGATGACCTTGAGTGTGATGTTAGACCACCCACCTCGACTGTGATGAACTTGAGTGGATGTTAGACCACCCACCTCGACTGTGATGAACTTGAGTGTGATGTTAGACCACCCACCTCGACTGTGATGACCTTGAGTGTGATGTTAGGTTTACCGCCCTCGAAGAAGGCTTGTCGATCTGTGATGTTGATGCCATATTCTGGCGTCCATTGACCAACCTAGAGCGGCAAATAATAAAAAAATTATTAATTTCATCAGATTTCATGATAGAGCAGCATTATTGAAAAAATGCTTCTATAATGTAAAACTTCACAAATTAAACACGTTTCCGAAGCATTACAATAAATCATGAATATCGTGACCCAGCCTTTCTAAAGAGTACTTCATCAGGTTCTCACCTTACGGACTTCTTCACATCTCAGTTTGAGGACATCCAGCTTGAAATGGCTTCTTTTACCCTCCATAAACTTGATAGGTCCTGTAACACCATCGTACTCCACCTGATAAATAATGAAATTTCATCATTATCATCAGCTACCTGATACTGCACCTTATAAATAATTGAACTTCATGATTATCATCAGCTACCTGAGACTCCATCAGTTACGTAAATAGACATCATCGTATAGAAATCAAATCAGAGAAAATATGTCAAACTTTGAAAATGAAATTTTATACGATTTATTGATGAGAAGCACATAATAAAGTAATTATCGTGCACTTGTATAATTTTCCAGTTATGTCGCAAGCGATAATTTGAGCCAACCGGGTAAATGCAATTGAACTGAATGTGTTGATGTAGAATGTAGTTGAACTGACGGCTTTGATGTAGTGGCTGAACTGACCGTGTTAATTTAGTTGAATTGACCGAGTTGATGCAGTTGAAATGACCGTGTTGATGCAGTTGCACTGATCGTGTTGATTCAGTTGAACTGACCGTGTTGATACAGTGTAGTTGAATGGACCGTGTTGATGCTGTTGAACTGACCGCGTTGATGCCGCTGAACTGACCGTTTTGATGTAGTTGAATTGACCGTGCTGATGCAGTTGAAATGACCGTGTTGATGCAGTTGCACTGATCGTGTTGATGCAGTTGAACTGACCGTGTTGATACAGTGTAGTTGAATTGAACGTGTTGATGCTGTTGAACTGACCGCGTTGATGCAGCTGAACTGACCGTTTTGATGTAGTTGAACTGACCGTGTTGATGCAGTCGAACTAACCGTGTTGATGTAGTTGAACTGACCGTGCTGATGCAGCTGAACTAACCATGTTGATATAGTTGAACTGACCGTATTGATGCAGCTGAACTAACCGTATTGATGTAGNAACTGGCGCACAGAGCTGGGATCGAACCCGCGCCTCTCTGCGCCAATCTTGGTACTCTGAACTTTAACCACTGGGCCACCCTGCCCACATGTTACTAACATTATTTATTCTCAGCTGCTCTACAACAAATTACTTGGTAGTAAGTGGTAGCTGTACAATGTATATCAAATATCAAACATCAATGCAGCAGCATATCGTGTGATGCAGCAGCATATCGTGTGATGCAGCGGCATATCGTGAACAATGCAGCAGCATGTCGTGTGCAATGCAGCAGCATATCGTGCAGCAAATAAAGAGCAATGTAGCATCATATTCGTCATTCAACGTACTTTTATCCTTGCAATGCAATCTTCTTCCGAAATACTCTGTGAAATGCCCCATTCATATTCAGGAAGGATGTTTGGAATTCTCGGGCGATGTGAATGAGGCTAACAAGATGCAAATAATACATCAGATCCCATGAACGCGCCAGCACGCGTGTCGTAAAGAGTCTCCAGCTCAGCCAAGTATTAGTGAAGTGAGAAGTATTAGTGAAGTGAGAAGTACTAGGCGAAATGATAAGTATTTCAGAAGAAAGAAGTATTACCGGAAGCGCCACCCGCGTTTAAGTTTTCGGTTTCTAATCTCATTCGTGAATTTCATTGAGATCTTGCGAGCTTTGCAGAACCTTTGCAATCTGCTTATAAAGGCTTTACTACTCCCAACTTGGGGCTAATTATCTGGAGATCTTAGAAGGGATCTCGAGGCGACGATCCCTCCGGATCACGGACTTCTTTTTATGGGATCTACAGACAGAATCTCTGCGCTCATCTGTTCCAAAAGTTGAGTTTGACACGGAAATTCGCAGTCGCGATTGTCGCGATGCGACTTGTCGTCTTGATGATGGTAATTTTCGAAGACACGACAAGATAAGCGATATTTTTGACAAACTCAAAGCAGTTGAATAATTCAACGACAAACCATTCTCATCACATCGTTATTCGTTAAATATTACAATTCGTTAAACAATTCGTTAAATATTATTGGGTGAAATTTCAGATCATCAGCGTTTTTTCGAATAATTTTATAAAATTGGGTAATAATTCAGATTATTAGCGTTATTTCAAATGTTTTTATAATATTGGGCGATATTTCAGTTTTGACAGCTTTTATGTCCCCTACAAAGCATCAGGATGTGGCGAGATGGAGCTACATTAGCTCCCGTGGGTTTTGCAGCGAAGCCATATTTATTCAGCTAAAATCTGGTAGGCATTATTTTTTCGAAAGGCCGAGCCTTGTTTTTGTAGGCATTAGCAAGGATAATAGCGCGTGAGCCTACACAACACTTCTCTGGCGATGCGGTGCAATTTGAAGCCATATTTCACGTTGGTATATTTTTCGACGCCTTTCTGCCACATATACGAAATTCCTTACCAAAAGTTACATTTTGCTGTTCTGACTACGAAATTCTTTACTAAGCGTCATACATTTGCCTGTTCTAACTACAATAACAGCATTTGCGGAACATTTTTTTGCCATGTATTCCAATTATGAAGATTATAAATGTCGGTACACCATCATTCTGGTCCAAATTTTTGGTTTCAAAAACGGGAAATTAGAATTGATTCACTAGTTGCAAAATTCATCAGTTCGATCGACAGCAGAGCGAAGCCACGTGCATTGTGCACCAATCACATTCTTACAAGACAATGTATCTATTGAACAACTAATGTAATAAAGAGTAATTCTGATATAACACATAGTAAGTTAATGAAATACTAAGATGAAATCAATGTGAAACATTAATTATAATCTATAAAAAATACTAAAATGTAATGAATAAGTGAATGTTTCAGTGTCACAACAACGATGTTTTCTGGAGTTTTTCGAGAAGAACGGAATGACTGAGGAAACTTCTGTAAGGAAAACCTATTGCAAAAGAATTTAATGATTTTATGCACACCATAGACTTCATTTGTGCATCGCTTCTACACTCGGAGAAATAGGCAAGACTTTGTCTAAATAACGAAGCCCTCTTTGCCCTTGTATGGATCATTCTGACCTAGTTTGGGTCGGCAAATGTATATTATGTATAGTCAAATGAATATTATATTATTCAAATGTATAATATATGCTTGTGCTGTGGTTTGTGAAATGTATCACTACTTGGACACAACGACACATTTATTTCTCTGAGTATAAAAATTTATAGCTTATACGACTGCCCTCTGCTAAAACAGACGCTGGAACGGTCCTGAACATCACGCATCCGAAATAAAAATACAGCAGTTCTTTATACACTAGAAAAAACTCAGTTGCAAACATGTGTCGTGTTTGTGCTGCAAATAGGATCTGTTAAATTGAAAAAAAAAGATGTCTTCCTTTGAGCAAGAACCTGGCTACAATTTGGGTTGCTAGACCGAGAATTAAAATTCGGTAACTAATTAGTGCTTTGGCCGTGTTTTGAGAGCGGCTTAGGGACACTTTAACTACTTAGTAAGTAAGCCGCATGCCCGACATCGGCGACAGACTTGATACCAAATTAGAGACTGGTTCTCAACATGAAGAAGAAGAAAAACTTCAATAGTTTGTGCTGAAGTTTTAATGACTTGAAATGAAGACTCGATATTGACGATGGCATATTTTTAATAAAGAGACAGGGGAGGTGTCAAAATTGCCGGTGAAGTTATATTGCGACATGTGCTTCTCTGTGAAATCTATACTAGGCAAATAATATATGAATAAAATTCATAATAAAGAGCAAACGTAGAATTGATACGTCCTTTTTCGGTGCCAAACTGGGTTAGTATGACCCACAGAAATGCAAAAAAGTGCATTGTGATTAGGACTGTGTTGAATTTAGCCTAATAACACTGCATTTCTACATGAACAAATAACCGATATCGCGGGCAACTTGTCCTGCAAGAAGTTGATTATTTTTAAATAAAATAAAAAATAATTATATATTAAAGCCCTGGATCCGTAATAAATCATCATTAAGCCCTGCACAGTTTATTAACTCTATAAATGTATATTAAAACCCACCTTGATGACTGAACTCTTATTAAGGATCGGGTGGCCGACAGGCTGGAAGCTCTCCATGCCACGCAGCGTCTCCTTGACACCGACGCTGTCCGAGTCCACGATGCGGAACGCAGTCATGTTCACGTAGTTGTACTTGAAGTCTTCCAAGTCAAACGTTTCTATGTCCTGCTCAATGTATAAAAACATTTTTGTGATGATGTTGAAACGTTTCTATATATGTTCTGTTCAATGCAAACAATGTTTTTGAAATGTTGTTGAAACATTGCCATGTCCTGTTCAATGCAAACAATGTTTATGAAATGATGTAGGAACGTTTCTATGCCCTGTTAAATGTATAAAAATATTTTTGTAATGCAGTTGAAACGTTTCTGTATACAGTATGCCCTGTTCAATGTATAAAAACATTTTTGTAATGACGTTGAAACGTTTCTATGCCCTGTTCAATGTATAAAAATATTTTTGTAATGACGTTGAAACGTTTCTTTGCCCTGTTCAATGTAGTCATGTTCACGTAGTTGTACTTGAAGTCTTCCAAGTCAAACGTTTCTATGTCCTGCTCAATGAATACAATTTTTTTTAAATACAGTGCAAACGTTTCTATGCCCTGCTCAATGTATAAAAAATTTTTTAAATGCAGTGCAAACGTTGCTATGCCCTGTTCAATGCAAACAATGTTTTTGAAATGCTGTTGAAACGTTTCTATACTCTTTTCAATCTATAAAAGAATTTTCTAATTGCGGGGCAAACGTTTCTATGTCCTGTCCAATGTAAAGAAATAATAATCACCCCTTTCTTTTAACCTGTGCGGCATTAACGCTTGAATTTGAAACCTAATTGAACAAGTTGCGGGACAAATTCTAAAATGTACTGACTGTTGCGACTATTTAATAGTGACAATAGTTGAAAGTTGGATCTGTTGAACTTGCTTAGGTTGAACAATCGGATTATATCGGTGATCAGGTTCATTCAAAAGTCGCGGTTACATCAACACCTAACGTTCTTTACTGCATTCAGTTGCGATAAGTTTTACAGACAATGAAACTCGGGAATATGCTTGTACCCATCTAAAAGAGCAAACTATGCTCCTTAAAAATAAAAATAATATCTTATTGTAAGTAAATATGGAATTTGGTCAGAGAGCAGAATTCCAAACTCAAACGCACGACGCAAATATTGGAATTTTTACGCACAAGTATGGGCATCTTATGTACTCCCGGCGCCGTGGTTAACTGGTCTCTATAATATACGCGAACAAATAATGCGAAACATTAAATCGCTATCCTCTGCAATACCGAAGAATCCACTCTGATAACTGATCATTGGTGACAAATGCAAAGTTCCGTCGTTCCGAGAATGTGCATGGGGAAACAAATGGCGATCGAGTTGCGCAGCTACAATGAGAGAAAGAACAACTTACGAAAAAAAAGGTCGATCAATACTGTTTTTCAATACGATAGACTTTTGAACAAGAAAAATGTATATATATTCAATGAAAATATTTTGCTTTGCCGCTGATAAAAGAAGATCCCAGGCTCTTCGTTATAGCAGCTATTGGGTTGTTTGGGAATTAAAGGGCCCGAGGGCGCAAAAAAGCGATAATTGGATCACGCTGCCCCTTTCAGACTCGACTTGTTTTCAGCAAATCCAATTTATTAGATGCGCGAAAAGATTCGCAGGAATAAAGCAGTTTGTCAATGGAATATGCATCGCCAACAATTTGTGCTTCATGCCGGTCAAATTTGTTGTTGCTGGCAGACTGCAAGGATCTTGATTAGATTCCAGAGCTTGATTCTCAGTGACAGATCTCACGACTACGACATCTGAGGCTCGACGTAAGAAGCAAGATACTTTATATGTATTTTATTCCACCGTGTTTTTCTGGACAAAGATGAGAATCACAGCGCATGAAATTGCGAATTGCGCTGAGAAGATCTCCGTGGAGTTAGGGGAGAATCAGGCATTACTTTACACGTCACGGTACAGTGCAGTGAGAGCACTGCAGTGACGATGCATTGATTGGCCAGTCAAGCTGCCGTGCAGCGAGAGCACTGCAGTGACGATGCATTGATTTGCCAGTCAAGCTGCAGTGCAGCGAGAGCACTGCAGTGACGACGCATTGATTGGCCAGTCAGGCTGCAGTGCAGCGAGAGCACTGCAGTGACGATGCATTGATTGGCAGTCAAGCTGCAGTGCAGCGAGAGCACTGCAGTGACGATGCATTGATTGGCCAGTCAAGCTGCAGTGCAGCGAGAGCACTGCAGTGACGATGCATTGATTGGCCAGTCAAGCTGCAGTGCAGTGAGAGCACTGCAGTGACGGTGCATTGATTGGCAGTCAAGCTGCAGTGCAGTGAGAGCACTGCAGTGATAGTGCAGTTCATTACGAGGACTGCAGTGACTGAAATGCATTGTAATAACTACAAGTGATGGAAGTACGCATATCATAAAGAGGAAAAGCCAAAGAAATGTATTTTAAGAATTATAAATCAAGAAGATGGATATAAGGGAATAAGAGGGTTAAAAAGAATTTTAAATGAAAAAATATTGAAAAATAAATAAAAAGTTATGTGCTTACTGAAATGGAAATATACTGTCTAAGTATATTCGTAATATCAATATAAGTGTAGGATTTGATAGCTAAATTATCAGCATAACTGGCTTGTTTTCTTGAAAATCTGAAAATCTGCAAAATTTTTCTCAATAAATTCACAAAATGTGTTGCAGAATTTACATTTTTACATATAAGTAATAAATAAACTGGATAGTTAAATTTGAATTTATTTATTAATAAATAAAGTATAACAATGATCTGTAGTAGTACTTACAAAAGTAGTGAAGAGATAGTGATACCGATAGTCGTTCATCTGCAGCTGCAGCAGCTGCAAGGAAGGAATATCTGATAATCACAAACCACGATTAATAAAAATAATGATAAAATAGAGAGGGAACAAAAGTACAGTGAAAAACGTTCTTCACTAAATTTACCGACAAATCGACTAGAGATACAAAAAAATCTATATTCGGGCGAGACCGTCATCAATTAATTAATACGAAAGCCATTAATCAAAATAGTAGAGGTGAATACATGACATTTTATTTTGTGGTAATGGAAATTATTAAGAACAATGTATAAATCAATGAGTGGGAGGCCACACACGTCAATTTAGTGAGTGACACAGGGCATACACACACTCCGGTGCACAACCTACACGTCTGAGAAATGAGTCATGTAACACAAACATACGCTGAAATTAATCCAACAGGCGAAATTGGTCCCAAACACACACTGTCGCACAACCTACACTGCTACACATCAAATGTAACAGAAATCCAACACGCTGCATGACACACAACCTACACATCAAATGTAACAGAAATCAACACACAAACAAACACTAGCACAAAACCTACACATTTCAAGCAACAGTAATGCAAAATACGTCGACACACAACCTACACAGATGAGGTACAAGTCAACACAGACAAACATACCTTGAAATCAATCCACAAGGTGAAAATAAGCCCACACAAACACACACTGTCACACAACCTACACATCTTAGGAAGCAGTCATGCCTCATAAACACACACTTTAACACAACGTACACATCTTAAGAAGCTGCCATCCCACACAAACACACACTGTAACACAACCTACACATCTTAGTAAGCATTCATCCCACACAAACACACACTGTCACACAACCTACACATCTAAGGAAGAGATGCATGTTCTCTGGCACGGTATCGACGATGATGCTGTAGATCTGCTTGTGCTTGACCTCCTTCAGGATGTCCCTGTAGGTCTCCGGAGTTCCTTGCCTGATGTAAACCTCGACGTTCTTGTTCGGAGGAGACCGAATGATCTCCTGCAGTTTCATCAAGCCTGGAGGTCGTATATAAGAGCACAATATAGCATATGTATCTCGCAATATTTTTATCATTATTCCCAAAGAAATTAAAATCATAAATAATGTCATGTAAATTAATAATATCTTCAGAAAAAAAAACATTTCTGAGACAAGTTTTATCATCAGTTAAACGAAATATAAAGGAAAACAAGTACAATTAACAGAGAGAGCGAAAATTATAATCTAATTACCGAGAACTTCTCATTAAAATAACAATATAATTAATAAGTAGTTACTGTCTTCTTACAAAACAGGGGAAGTGAGTTTATTGCATCGGTTCTTACAAAACATGCCATATACATTAGAGAATAGATATAGAAGGAACTACTTTTGTTTGAGGCAGCATTCTTTGGATTTCTCTCACCCATCTACATAAAGTGCACACAACGCAAAAATGGGCAATAAATTTGCTTTTTAACGTAATCTTGCTTTTTAACGTAACAAAATAATTCCTATTTATTGTTTTATGAACGCATCTTAATGGAAAATATATTCTTTTCATGCAGTTTTAAATTGTTAATTCTTGCAATGCATGTACATACTTTCTAAGGAAATTACTTAGTTAATTCATAGCACGTCTGATAAAATACGTGTGACTTTAAATATAAAAATATAGTTATAAAATCTTGCTCATAGGTTTGCGTCACTGTATTAGAAATATGACTCATAACGTCAATGGTTCATTCGCCCATTTGTTTATCATGAAGGGTTCATTCACCCATTTCTTTTACAGGAAGATGATCTCTAATGTCTTACTTATTACACCAAAACTTGCAGTAGCGCAAAGCACACGCTGCTGTTGTGTGCCGAGGTGTGAATGGTTTGGATATCTTTTTACAACGTCATTTCCGACCGCCGAGGAATGAATAACTTTGACGTTAAAATAATGCTGTTGGTCTCGGCCTATCACTATGATGAAGAAAAACTGCATTTAGAACAGACGTCGACATTTGTAACTTTCACGTCATGTTTCATAACGTTTGCAAGACAATCAAAATCAACGTTGCAGTCAACGAAAATCTGATTTTTCATGAAATGACGTTGGTTTAATTATGTCCTGGAAAAACCAAGACTTCATTTGAGGCTACGAAGAAAAGTTTCAAGCTGGATTAATAAATTTTGGTTCTACATAAGACGCACCTGGATTGAAGAACATGTTTCTCAATTCTTTCAAGATTTTTCAATTGCAAATAATCAATTAGATAGTGACAATCTAGTTTGCGCCTACTTTTTTGACATAATAAATGAATAACTTAGTATCCGCTACTATTAAACTATGATGTGACACAGCTCTGAATAATTTCCATTGAAGATTGTAAATTATCAAGTAATGATGGAAAATACGATAGCGTGCAAGCGACGATACCGCGTTTCATTGCCATCGGTATATCTTTGTGTCGACATCGTTGTAAATATATTGAGCACTTCACACCTGTTAAGGAGTTGAAAAACTGCAGTTATCCGCACCTGGAGTGTTAATGACATCAGTGTGCATCGTCTCTGCTTGAGAAAGAGCACGTGTTCCAAAAACTGCTCTGAACTTCATTTTTACGCAATATTTACTAAATATTTGAAGTAAATTGTGTGTGATACTAAGCATTAAGTTCTTTTTCAAATTTAAGAAACTTCGGTTTTGAATTGCATAAAAATGAATTCCTGGATAATTTTCTTATTCGCAGCTATGGTTGCCGCTGCGCAAGGTAATCATTCATTATAATATAAATTTATTACTTCTGGTCGCAAGAACCATCAGAATGCTGAACCTTATTTTAGGTTTTTGATCTTGCGTTGAGTCTTCGATTTAGTATAGTATAGTATAGTATCTTCGGCATAAAAGAAAAGGCCTGGATAGGCCTGTCGCCGATTCTTGTACTTTTCTTGACTAGACTGGCCTTTTGATCAAATCTTTTCAACTGACGGTCGATTTAAAATCGCTTCTGGATATCAGTTGTTCCGTAGGGTACGAGGCATTTTAAGACTAAACATATGCTCCTGCATGGACTTGTCTAGTCTGTTCTTGAACGCGTTCATACTCGGAGCGTCAACAATATCTTCAGGGAGGCTGTTCCACATGTCGCTGACTCGAAGCGAGAAGAAATGTCTCGTGGATAAGTTGCACCGCAGTTTTTTAGTTTATAGCTGTGGCCCCTGGTGTTGGTTCTTGTTTCAAATTCTAGTAATCCTTCTGGGACCTTGTACAAACCATGAGTATACTTGTATACTTCAATGAGGTCACCACGCAGGCGACGATAACGGAGACTGGAAAGCTTCATAATCTTCAATCTTTCTTCATAAGACTTGCCCTTTAATCCTCCTGAAGACACAACTCCTGAAGACACAACTCCTGAAGCCACAACTCCTGAAGACACAACTCCTGAAGCCACAACTCCTGAAGCCACAACTCCTGAAGACACTACTCCTGAAGCCACAACTCCTGAAGACACTGCTCCTGACGCCACAACTCCTGACGCAACAACTCCTGACGCAACAACTCCTATAGCCACAACTCCTGATGCCACAACTCCTGAAGCCACAACTCCTGAAGCCATGAATCCCGAAGCCACAGAATGCCACCCTTCCTGCCCGGAGGATGACTGGATCATACCGCATCCCAGGGATTGCACCAAGTTCCTCCTTTGTTCTAACTCCGTCCCGCACGAAATGGACTGCCCTACCAGACTGCACTACTCAGCCGCGCGCAGATGGTGCGACTACCCAGCTAAAGCGAACTGTACTTCACACCCCACTGCTCCGTGCAAATGAATGCTGGATGGTACTTTCGAAAATATTTTATTGGCAACCAGCTTTTCTCATATTAAATTTTAATACTTCAAATGTACTACACTTGTAGGTACTTCACACTTTACTGTACCGTGCAAGTGATGGCTGGAAGGTACTTGCGAAAATATTTTATTGGTAACCAATTTTTTAAATTAAATTCGATACTTCAGATGTACTACACCTGAAAGTACTTCAACCCTCACTGCTCCGTGCAAGTGATGACTGAATGGCTCTACCAAACGATCCAGCCATACTTCAATTGCTTAGGTACTTTATTATAACTTTTTCATCAGTACACTCAACGTCCGTAATATTTACGATTTACCATTTGTTTTGGTTGACTGACTTCTAGAATCGATTTATTAGTTTCATTTTGGTTAGAGTTTGTGCCAGCAGTTTAGAAACTTTTACAATCACGTTTACAATCAGTTTTCTTTTGCGTGTTATATTTTGTAACATTGGATGAATAAATCTCATATCGTTAATAAATATTCAGTTATTGACCTTTGAAATTATTTGTTTCTTTGCACTTGGATGAAATAAAAAAGACGAAATCAGACTTTTTCTTAAAAAATGAATTTGAATTTTTACACGCAAAATTAAGTTGATTTGTGTCGCCTCTAAATCGCTAAGGTAAGCTAATTGGACAACTCTCTGCAATACTTACTACTATGAAAAGCATTGTTTACCATGTTGAAATATTAGCCCAAAAATAGCATTATACAGGTGACAATGTTCATCAGTTTCTACTGTATAGTATATCTGTGGTAAAGAATTACATTTCTCCCAATGATTCCAATCAGACATCAACTAAGCAACGGCGTGCAATACTCTTTGTGAATTATCCCCCAAAAGAAAATATCTGCCCCCAAAAATTGAATAATTATAGAAGTAAGCAACATTGCCTGGAGTAAGATAAGTAAGAAACCTTGTGACGCGGTACAAAACATAACGTGTGAATCGTAAACGAGAGGTATTTCAATGGACGGTTCGCAACATCGGGTACTCTTATAGCAGATGTAGCAAATAAATGTGGAAACCTTTTACGGAAGACGGATTTTTAACAGAAAAGAAGCAGGAGAAGAAATGCCAATTCTACGCAGGAAAAGCCTTAATAGTTTCGACAAAAAGAACCGAATTCCTCGAAAGCTTGAAAAAATTCACAAGAATTAAGTAAAAAGCATAAAAATATGTTCGACTACAACGTGTGCCTCAGTGATTGAATAAAGTTCCAGATATTTTCCATGTCAATGGCTGAACATTTTGCTCAACCCAATTTCCCACTTCGACACAAGGACGAAACATCGAGAAGAAAGATAACATCCAACCCACAGCTACAGCAAATGGCAAAAACAACAATTACTACGAAAAATAAAATGAACGCCGCTCAATCGCTTACAACGCATTTGAAGAAATCTATTAATATGTAATGATGACCTGCAAAAGTATTAGGAAGAGTAATGATTTGACTGAAAAAAAATCTGAAGCAGGAAGTTTTAATTATTAACTATACCAGGTACGAGATAACGGTAAATGATAACGATTAAAGTTTATGTTATGAGAGAATGATGATGATAAATGATACCTTCCTCTCCAACTAGAGCCTCGAGGTAAATGACCGCGTTTACGGCCAGAAATTCACTCCGATTGCGAGGGGGAAAACGCTCACAGGAGCCAAAAAATGAGTCATAAGAAATTTCTTGGCAGTAAAACAAAGAATCTGAAGCACAAAATATCCGCTAATAAAACAAAGAATATCGGTCGAGTGGAAAGGCTCACAAATTTCCATGTCTCTGAAGTACGAGTTTTTTCTGCATCTCGCCCAAGAAGAAATCTTTTCCAACAACGACGTTGGATATTTTTTTCGCCTCTTGTGAAACAGTTGACTAAGACGGCAGTAAAAACGAAGCTCGCTTCGTTTACGGGAAAATCAAAGACGGTAGGCGTTCATAAAATGCTCCTAAAACCTGCCCGATTGTTCGTATCGGCGGCTCTAATTGTGTTTGACGAGTGTGGCGCACTGAAATAATTTTCGGTGTTACAAGAAAAACCTAGGGAGAGTCTATGCGTTTTTATGTGAATCTCGGATTCAGAATATTAAATAAGATGCTCATGGTGAAATGTCATAAAAGATGTGAATGAAGCTTTCACAATCTGAAAAATCTGCATTAGAATTTCTAAAGCTAGATTCCCGACTCGAAAAAAATTTGATGTTCTACCAGAGCGCCAATAATATTCTTAATTGCCCACATGCAGGCAATTAACATGAAACTATAATAAGTCGAAAACCTAACATAATTCCTAGCTTCAATTCTGAAACGTATTCGAAACGGCACAAAAGATTTACAACCTCGGCGATGCTCGTGCAGTAATCCAGCAGATTTTGGTACATGAAAGGTCACTGGGTCCAGATCGCAATAAATTGTGGACAAAAAAAATCTGTACGTATGGGAGTCCCGAGAAGAGTCGGCGTTCCACAGGAAGTCTTCAAAATGGCGTAAATTTTTTATGTTGCGATGAATGTGCGATAAAAGAACGGGTCAGCATGAGTAACGACTTCGTCCTCACCGAAGAGCGCCCGGAAACGCAAGATATTTCAATCCATTCATTAAGCCAGCAAGTGTGGGAATAATCTGTGTAGTAAATCTAATACATTTTAGATATCAATTAAAAAAGTATATAATTGTTCAATAACCGCAACCACCACTGATTTGGCGTTTTTTTGCGGTGATATATGCTTTGATGAACTCTTATAGGTGTTCAATGTGAACACTTAGTGTTCATTCCTTCTCAATATTGGATACCTTGAGCAAATTCTTGGGTGCAAAAATAGAGGTTAACATACGCATCCTAGCTCAATTTGTATATTTTTGAAATTGAAACATAATTCATTCGATTTGAATAGATGAAGTCGAAAAATCTGTCAAAGTTCATTAAAACCAATCGTAGATGTGATTTTATTAATATTTTATGATTTTTATTAATATTTTATGATTTTATCGCTGGACGGCAAAAGCCTAGCGAGTTAGGCGAGCTTCTTAGACCAGCTGAGATAAGGAAGCAACAAGCTGAGATATTTCTAGCCATGTTATCAGTAAACAAACCTTCAAATGAAAGTGGAAGAGCAGAAAAAAACACAAAATGAATATTTTCTAACGCGTGAAAGCAAGTAAGCCAAAGCCACAATACTCTGAATACTTTGGCGCTGGATAAATTAAATATAGGTATGTATATGATACATGTAAAGTGCGTTATCGGTTATTCAAGGAAGGAATCCATTTTCGTTAAAGAGTTTTGAAATTGAAATGAAAATTGAGAATTGGAATGAAAATTGATTTTTCATAGTCGGATTAAGACAGGAATGAAATAAACATTAACCTCGCCTACATTGTAGTCCATCAATATGAATTAATCTATAGCAAATAATTTTCATGGATTTATAATTAAATCTATGAACACACGTGTTGGAGTACTACATATATAGTTAATGCAATAGAAAGTATAGAATTATTTCAATAAATTCAGAGCTCCAGGACCGGATACTCGGGCGGAAACTATCGCGCGGAAATTCGAGTTCGCGGACGAGATAGGAGAGCACTAAAGGGCGGAGGCGGAGCTTTACTACCGTGCGGACGAGCCGCTGACACGGACGAGATCTCCGTTCCGCTGTTCCGGGCCGACGACCAAGTCCGGGATGATGGCTCGCGCAGCCATTCCGGCTCACACTGCAGGCCAAGGCTTACGAATTTCCTCAGGTCACGCAAGGAATATATAGGAAAAACTCTCCACTACCTATTTAAATTTATTATTAAGGCAAAAAAATGCATTGCAAAGTTAATTAGACGAAGCTTTGATCGGAAGAGAGTATAAATATAATTAATTTCCGCGCTATTTATTGCCAAACATTTTTTGTGTATCATTAGTGAAAAATATTTTCTGATAACAATGATTTTGTGTTCATCAGCGAAAACATTTTGAATTTGTTTCAGTAGAAGAATCAGAGAACGCTTCATATGTAACAGCGATTTTAACTCATGGTATATGTTTTAGTCTAATGGTTGACTTTTAATGTGAGAAAACTCGAGGAAAATCGCTTGTTTTGTTGCAATGAATTTCAGTTGTTCTGCAACAAACAATATTGCCATACGATGTTAAAGGAGGTTTAAATTTTTTGGGAATTTCTTTGGTTTAGACGTCATGATGCAGATACGAGCAAAAGTGTTCCAAATTTGCTAGCGGACTGACGACCGTGAATGGTTCTACAACAATTAATTGTTGAATNCACCATATGTTCCATTGATGTAATTTTTTATAGGAGGCAAAAATTTCCAAAATAATCCACTGTTAATTATGCAATTAAATTAGGTCAAAAATACACAACTAAATCTAACTTTGTGTGTCTGCATATTTTATTCGTCGTTAATGTTATTCGTACCTACAGCAGTCCTGCAAAAGAATTACAGCCAATAGACAAATTATTAACTTTCTGCCTACAGATGCATTAACCGTACTCAATGTTATTCGTGCCAATATCCTGCTCGTAGACGATGGCAGGGCAAGACTCACCAATATCCTCCTTGTAGACGATGGCAGGGCAAGACTCACCGATATCCTTGTAGACGATGGCAGGGCAAGACTCACCAATATCCTTCTTGTAGACGATGGCAGGGCAAGACTCACCAATATCCTCCTTGTAGACGATGGCAATGCAAGACTCACCGATATCCTCCTCGTAGACGATGGCAGGGCAAGACTCACCGATATCCTCCTCGTAGACGATGGCAATGCGCTGCCACTTGAGGAACTTGATCATGTCTTTGTAGGCCTGGTTTAGGAAGACGTGTGACGGGAAAAGGTTGATGCTGAACTCCTTCTCCTGAGGCTCGAGGTCCAGTCTGCTCTCGAGGTGCGGGATGTCGAGGGCGTCGGTGATGGACTGGATGTGAGACCCCAGCACGGGGTCAAAGGGTCCAAACATCGCCTGCACTCCGAAGCTTATCTGTTTGCATGCTAGAATAAAAAGAACGATAATAAAATTGTGGTTTTTAGGAAGGGTAAAAAAGATAATGCATAGTGATCGATGGATCTTATGAATGGTAAAAAAATGTAATGCACAGTGATAGATCTTAAGTGATGATTCTTTTAAGAAAATAAAAGATGATGTCAACTGATGATTCGTATAAAGAAGAACAAAAGTTAATGCAAATTGGTGATTTTTGTGCAAAGTGCATCCTGGAATAAAGATATTTTGGAAAATTGTTTAAATGCGAACAAGATTTTATTTAAAGCAAGATTGATGAAGATTATTTTTCAAAAAAACTATAGAATTGAAAAAATGTTTTAGATATCAAAGGATTTTTTCCTTGATTGATCACTTGAAGAACTCACAGAGAAGTTGGTTGGGTTTAGTGAAAAAAATACCGACCGTAAAAATACTTAATTGAAATTAGTTATTGGAAAATTTACTGCAATTACACACCAAAATATGAATACAACAAAATTATAGATCACAAATGCATGAAAATATCAAAATTACAGATCGCGAATACACCAAAATATGAACGCTCCAAAATAATAGATCACGTCTACGATTTCTGTGTATAAAATATATAGCACAATGGCCAAATCCAGCATAAAGAAAGCGCAAAAATGTTTCCTACAAACCGCCCACAGCCCAGCTCGGCAATTCTCTCAGCATCGTTAGCGGGAACAGCACCACGCAAAACTGTCCCAATTTACGCTTGTTCTCGTAGACTAGAAAATTCCAAGTCTGTAATTTGCAACGGTCTGCAAAAATTATGTGAAGGCAAGAAAGCAGTTCAGTAAATCGGAGTTGATGCATCTTTTTTTTGGCAATTCGCAACATTCAACTTGCATCCACACACACACATCCTCACACATACACACACACACACAAACTCATTCTATGCAAAACAGGCGAAGTCTTTGAGGAACTTCCCCGACGCTTTCACGACCAAAAACAAGAATGCAAAACCCCAGCTAGCAGTGGTGCTACAAGATCCTTTGTATACTGCATTGCACCGAGAATATGATTACGAGATCATGTTCTGCAACAAGGATTGGGGGACATTATCCTATACTGCACCAGGGATGGGATTACAGGATCCTATACTGCACCGAGGATAGGATTACAAGATCCTATACTACACCGAGGATAGGATTACAAGATCCTATACTGCACCGAGGATAGGATTACAAGATCCTATACTGCACCGAGGATATGATTACAAGATCCTATACCTGTCTCTTATACACATCTAGATGTGTATAAGAGACAGATCCTATACTACACCAAGGATAGGATTACAGGATCCTATACTGCACCGAGGATAGAATTACAGGATCCTATCAAGCACCAAGATTCTCCACTGCAGCACATGCTAACCGAACTGATTATGTTGACCAAACCGATAATGATGATTAAACAAACAATGCTAACCAAATCGACCATAATGACAAAGCACATGATGCAGCCGAAACATATGCTGACCGAACAGATGATGCTAACCAAGCAGATCATGCTGATCAAACTGATAATGCTGATATCAAACTGATGATGCTGATCAAACTGATAATGCTGATATCAAACTGATGATGCTGATCAAACAGATAATGCTGATCAAACTGATAATGCTGATCAAACTGATAATGCTGATCAAACAGATAATGCTGATCAAACTAACGAGACACCCGCGAGGGCAACGAGACACCCGCGAGGGTAACGAGACACCCGCGAGGGCAACGAGACACCCGCGAGGGTAACGAGACACCCGCGAGGGTAACGAGACACCCGCGAGGGTAACGAGACATCCACGAGGGCAAGGAGACACCCGCGAGGGCAACGAGACACCCGCGAGGATAACGAGACACCCGCGAGGGTAACGAGACACCCGCGAGGGTAACGATACACCCGCGAGGGCAGCGAGACATCCACTCGCGAGGGCAACGAGACACTCGCGAGGGCAACGAGACACCCGTGAGGGTAACGAGACACCCGCGAGGGCAACGAGACACCCGCGGGTGAGGGGGTACTGAGACACCCGCGGGTGCGGGGAGACACCCGCGGGTGAGGGGGTACTGAGACACCCGCGGGTGCGGGGACACCCGCGGGTGTACTCCGCGTAGACCCCCCATGCAACGGGAGGAAGAAATAAAGGAAAACTCGTACAGAAAATCGAGATAAGATGGATTAAAAAATGAAACTATGTTTCCTCGCAGGAATGTGCGGAATAGAAATTAGAATAAAGATAAATGAAAGATGAATAAAATCAACGATGAAGACTTTCACAAGCAGGAGTGAATTGAGAAATTTTGGTTTATAAGAAGAAATTAAGATAAAAGAGGAAAACAGGAACTCTAAGGAAAATTAATATATTAAGAAATTAAACAAATAATCTAACACAATTAGAATATGAAATATGATAATTTAAACAAGCTTAGCTTCATTACTAACAGCTACGTGACAAATCGTTCATAATTGTAATAGAGTGCTTTCTGAGCCCGATTTCATAATACTCATCTAGGAATAACTCTCACACACAATTTGGCAATCGGAATATTTTTTTCATTCAACACTACATTTATTTAACGCCAATAAACTTCCACGATATCTTTAATTACTTTTAAAGATGAATATCATATGTAATTGTGAATCCCACGCTTGGCAATCAAGGCACCAAAATTTCGATGAGTCAGCAGTTTCCACGTTCCAAGAAGACACATTCCTTCATCTTGAACTAATACAATTCTTACCTGAAATTCACTTTAATTTTGACAGTGATGACTTAAAAATCTTTCATATATTCAGTTTTTCAAAAGCTTTGAAGGCCGTTTTACCATCGACTTGATTGGTCCAATTGGACACGGTCGAACTTAACAGGGTTTTTGTCTACTCGAATTTTTGCGTCCACTTTAAAGGACTTTAGGCCATCTCATAATTGGTCCTCCGTACACCTTCAGAAAATCATGGGAGAATCTTCGACAAGGTGTACGTGAAAGGGTGAAAAGACATAAGGGTGAATATGAAATGGTGATAGTATGGGCAGGTTATCACGAAAATTGTGAATGTTGAAAGGTTTGTTGAATGCTTGCTCTCGTTTAGGTACAATTGAACGTTGAACATGAAAGGGCCGAAGGTTGATAGGTTTGTTGAAAAATTCTTACTTGCAGCCGAGTGAAGGAACATTTCAGAATCCTTTAGAATTCGTTGAAATTTCTTTGAATCTTAAGTTGAAGTTGCATATGAAATTTTTATTGGAACAGAAGTAATTAACAAGTATGTCGACAATCCTAATGGAGAGCCGATTTTATGAATGTAACATTTTCTTACATTTTTATTGTCATGTGTATAGGTTGATTATTGCTATCACCATCATAGTAAACAATAAGAAGAATTTGAAGAATAGTTAATATAAAGCACCTAAGCATAGACGAGTTAGGGTGGATTAAGGGTGAATATAAATCACTTTAGCATAGTTGTTTTAGGGTTGATTAAGGGTGAATTTAAGCATTTAAGCGAAGACGATTTAGGATGTATTAAGGGCGAATATAAAACACTTCAGCATAGACGATTTAGGGTGGATCAAGGGTGAATATAAAGCACTTAAGAATAGACCATTGAGGGTGGATTGAGGGTGATTATAAAGCAGTTGAGCATGAACGAGTAAGGCTGGAATAAGAGTGAATATTAAGCGTGCAGCAGCAGTGCATTACAAGGGCAGCTTGGAAGGCTGCTCCTGGGGCTTTGTAGGGCTTCAACACAACCCCACTCAAGGGGGAGGACTTGACGGGGGGTTATGTCAGGGGGATTGGGGAGGAAGATTTGGCAGGGGGATCTGGCGGGAGATTTGGCCGAGGGATTGGGGAGGGTGGATTTTGCCGGGGGATTTATTGAGTAGATTTGGGAGAAATATTCAGCGTGGGGGGTGTGGGGAGATTTAGAGAAGGGGTGCGGTAAAAAGAGCTTCAGGGGAGTGAATTTTGTCGACAGCGGAATTGGGAGTACAAATTTTGTGGAGAGATATCGCTCGGTGATGTGGAGAAGAGATGTGATGAGATCACAAGTAGGAACTTATAGATGGATCCGGCTTGGGATAAGAGTATAGTATAATATAGCGAAGTCAGTCTTAATTAAAGCCGCGCGTAGGCCTGTCGCCCATTCTTCATTGCAGAACATTCACAGGTTGCTCCAGTCTCAGACCCAAAACTCACTGTTCAAATTTTGCAGTGCTTAACCGCCCGCCTCCTAGCCGATTCCAGCTAGAAATTGTCGCAGGTAGCTGGGATCGGACCCGCAACTCAATGCTCCAATCGGTACTATGAACTGTAACCACTGGGCCATCCACTCCCCAGAGGGAGTTATACCGAAATCAAATAGATTAAAACAACAGCAAAAAGGCGCAGCGGAACGTAAATATAATAAATTAGTTATCAAATTACTCAGTTCTGTAAGGAAAAACTAATCTTGTATGTTGAATCACAAGCGACAATATTTTTGAGATTATCAAAGAAGACAATAAATTTCCCTTATAAAAATACCAAATGGCAATGCACGATTTTTAAACGGACGATAGTTGCAACCAGTCCCTCATAGTGGCAACAAACGACAATTTCCACAAGTCCCTCATAGCGGCAACAAACGACAATTTCCACAAGTCCCTCATAGCGGCAACAAACGACAATTTCCACAAGTCCCTCATAGCGGCAACAAACGAAAATTTCCACAAGTCCCTCATAGCGGCAACAAACGACAATTTCCACAAGTCCCTCATAGCGGCAACAAACGACAATTTCCAAAAGTCCCCCATAGTGACAACGAACGACAATTTCCACAAGTCCCACATAGCGGCAACGGATGGCAATTTCCACAAGTCCCTCATTGTGGCAACGGATGGCAATGCTCACAACAAGAAGTAAGGTGAGAATGCCGTAGTCTCAACGGACGGCAGGGCACAAAAGATGCGTAAGGCTTTAATATGTCGAGATTGCAGCGCAAATAGACTGTGAGCAAACGGCCCTGGGGACAAGGCTGGCTTGGGACTAAACCAACTCCAACCCTCGCATCAAATTTCCTGCAAAGATTATTGAAACTTGTGACTATTATTATATTAGATTATTGAAATTTCTGATGAACGGACGAAGCAATCATCCGCGGGACGAACTTGAGCTTCTGTTTGATTCGGTCTCATCTAATGCACGTCTTCATGTGGTTCTTCTTCTTCTTTCTTCATGTGGTTCTTCTTCTTTCTTTCTTCCTTCTTTTCTGGGTCACGATGATTTATTGTTTTGGTTTTCTCTCTCTAGCGTGGTCTTCATCCTCCCTTCATTCCTGACGCCCCTCCCCCATTCCTGACGCCCCTACCCCATTCCTGACACCCCTCTCCCATTCCTGACGCACCTCTCCTATTCCTAACAACCCTACCACATTCCTGATGCCCCCCATGCCATTCCTGCCGCCCTTCCCCATTTCCTGACGCCCCTACCCCGTTCCTGACGCCCCTACCCCGTTCCTGATGCCTCTCCCCCATTCCTGACGCCTCTACCCCATTCCCAATGCCTCCATGCCATTCCTGCCGCCCCCGCATCGTCCTGATGCAGCCACTGCCACCTCATCGAATCAAACGTCACGACGGCACCGCGTGCCTGGGCCGCAACTTTGATGGTCTTAATGGCTTGTGGTGGTGACTTGTGGTGGTGACTTGTGGTGGTGACTTGTGGTGGTGACTTGTGGTGGTGACTTGTGGTGGTGACTTGTGGTGGTGATGAGGCATTGGTGAGTTGTGATCATACGACGTGCTGGTAATGATGATGGTGAGGTGGTGATACGAATGCAAACAATGATGTGGTGAACGAACAGTAGACAAAGTGATGAAGATATTACTGAATAGAAGCAATGAAATCAAGAAGAGAAATACTCGGTTTGAGGCAGCCACGAAGATGCAACCAATAAAATTTAATAAATTACAATAATAATCCTAAGAATATGATACACATAATATAAGTAATACAATTAATTAAGGACATAATATTATATAATAATATGGGTCGAAATTTTAGGTTGCATTTATGAATGTTTGAACTTCATAAGTTTCATCAATGAGTGAAATAACATTGTTCCTTGAAGCGCCCAAAAAGAAAATCTTTAGCCTGGAAACGGATTGAATAAAAGATTATAATTTCAGCAGTGACGAACTAAATAAATTTTCTAATAAATAATTAGAGAATTGACTTATCTCTTTCCATTGACCAAGCAAGAAGTGATGCTGGTTTAGAAAACATCACTAACATCCTTCGCCTAGTGCGTGCAAAATGATGCTGGTTGTAAGGGCATCACTAACATATCCTACATCCATGCAGTGCGTCAGGAAATGATGTTGGTCTTGAGAGCAACATTAACATCCTACATCTAGTGTTTAAGCAAATGATGTTGGTCTTGAGAGCAACATTAACATCCTACATCTAGTGCGTCAGGAAATGATGTTGGTTTTGAGAGCAACATTAACATCCTACATCTAGTGCATCAGGAAGTAATGTAGGTTTTAAGAGCAACATTAACATCCTACATCTAGTGCATCAGCAAATAATGTTGGTTTCAAGAGCAACACCCAACATCTATAGATGATGTTTCTAGACGCAATACTAACATTGAACATCGAGATTTGAGCAAAGAGCAGCAGGCGGCGCCACGGCGACTCGGTCCATACATTCCCATTTCCTCAAACGAGGCTTTCAGTCTCCACCCAAGATGTCTTATTTAGAACATGATCATTTCAGACGATACCTAATATACTGTAAAAGACCAAGAATGTATTTCCTTTTAGTCTTTCGTATTGATAATGGTCAAAGATATTTTCTAATATAACGTAGGCCTTTCCTGTTTCGAAAATCTTTCTTTAGGATGTGGAAAACACTAAGGCTCGAGAAGTTTTGTGTGTCAATAAATAAATGAGCGAGAACTTGCTTTAATTTAATCACTCTGTGGTTTTGGAACTTTTTATTCGTCCTATGACGAATATGTTGTGACAACAATAAATTTGGACAGCACACTGAACTAACAATAATCCTCACATCGGATTCTAAATTACCTGAACGTGGCTGTATATGAAATTATTTTAAGAAGAACAGTACCCTTGAAGCACTTAAATGTATAAATGAGCCAACAAAGAAAATGTGGGCAATAAATGTTGGATCAAGAGTTGACGTGGGTAACATGAGTGAAATACCATTGGGTAAGATTTGATTTTGACCCATTGTCTTGGGTAGCACGGCATGCGGATAGGACAGGGTTTTTATAGGAAAGGGTCCAAATGGTAGTGAAGGATTCATGATGGGTTATGGTTCATGAAAGCATAGGGTTCAGGTTAGGATGAGGCTCATGGAAGAATAGAGTACATAGTAATATTTGGTTCATGGTAGGATAAGGCTCATGGTAGGATTAATGTTCATGATAGGATAAGGTTCATGGTAGGATAAGGTTCATGGTTGGATAAGGTTCATGGCAGGATAAGGTTTATGGCAGGATAAGGTTCATGGCAGTATAAGGTACATGGCAGGATAAGGTTCATGGCAGGATAAGGTTTATGGCAGGATAAGGTTCATGGTTGGATAAGGTTCATGGTAGGATAAGGTTCATGGCAGGATAAGGTTCATGGTTGGATAAGGTTCATGGTAGGATAAGGTTCACGGTAGGATAAGGTTCATGGTAGGGTAAGGTTCATGGTAGGATAAGGTTCATGGTAGGATAAAGTTCAGGGAGTCTGGAGTGAAAGTCACGACTAGCAAATTTGTCGCGGGGCCGATAGGCTCACGCACCTTGCGTATAAACGACCCAGAAGAGTGAGGAAGTGGATTTTCAAAGTGCTAAAGTTCACGGTAAACTACGCGAATATTTCAAGTGAGATTCAAAAGTCTTCGAAGAGCAGCATTTCACATGAAGCTCATGGCTCAGAAGATAATATTTCCTTATAAAGATTTGATCGAAGTACAACCATTCGGGATAAACTTCAGTAGCCTCCAACATGAAGACACATCGGCCAAAAAACAAAGGGCTAATATCGGAGCCGTAAATTTCGCCTATGGAATAGCTGGGATATTTCAAACTGATGGCCGAGCTACACGAACGAAAGATCACAGCCGCCGGCGCCTCTCATCGAGATCAATGGCGGCGTCGAGCTTTGCTTTGGGCGTTTGTAACGAGACTAAAACGAGGGTTGCGGGGGGTTGTAACGAGACTAAAACGAGGGTTGCGGGGGGTTTCAAACTAAGCAAACCAACACACTGGGTTAACCTGCCAGTACACGATGAATCAGTCTAACCTTTCTTGGCAGTGTGCAAGGAAATTAACCTGCAAATTTAGGCTAAGCTGCCAAGCCGAGAAATCCGTCTATTTATCTCGCACAATTTCTCAAGCTACACCAGGTTTAACAGCCAGTACAACATGATCAAGTCTCACCTTTGTTCTAATTGTGTAAGGAATCACAACTTAACCTGCCACACCGTGAAAGCCGTTCATACATCACTTCACCACACAACCTCCCAATAGTGAACACATGATTAATAAGTATAAGTCTCACCTTTTTGCCATTGCGTTAAGAATCACAACTTAACCTGCCACACCGAGTTTACCGTTCATTCAGCACTTTATCACACAAAACCTCCCGATATTGAACACATGATTAATAAGTATAAGTCTTACCTTTCTTTCATATGTGTAAGGAATCACAACTTAACCTGCCACGCCGAGTTTGCCGTTCATTCATCACTTCACCACACATAACCTCCCGATATTGAACACATGATTAATAAGTATATGTCTCACCTTTCTTCCATATGTGCAAGGAATGGCAACTTAACCTGCCACACCGTGAAAGCAATTCATTCATCACTTCATCACACTTAACCTCCCGATATTAAACACATGATTAATAAATATACGTCTCACCTTTCTTTGCGGTATGGAAGGAGTCGTCGGCAGGCACGTACTGGATGTCGTACACGAGCGTCGTGTTGGGTAGGATGGCCTTGTCATTGTTGATGCGGTACACTGCGTACTTGAATGCCAGCTCCGTGCTGGAGTCGCGCTGCTCTTCGGTGAAGATCGCGCCTGTACCCAACATAATATATTGTTTATTTGGAACAATGACAAATAAGAAATATTACTAACTTCCTTGTAAAGAACGAGTACTTTAACAACAACTCGGTGCAGGAGGCACGTTTTTCTTCTCTGAATATCGTGCAGCCATCACCATGTACTATTTAATCAATAGTACCATTAAAAAGTACGCAATTCTAATTTATAAATACATGACATAAGGAACCATCGCCAAGTGTGAAATCTATGATATTTACTATGTTACACTATTACTATTACACTACTATTTTACACCATTACTTCATTGATAAGAATATTATTCATAAAGAACGAAGAACATACATAGAAAATATATAAAAAAGACAAGCATTTATAAGTTTCGTTTGCCCACGGCTTTGCAACATGAAGAATATATATTATCAGCAATTATTCCTAATGGATACGTATGTATACTTCACTTGAAAGTTCCGGTGACTTTTTATTCGGTTTCATACAATATCCTTAAATTTAGGTATTGGACTAAATAATAACAAGCATAAACGCACAGTAAAAAGGATCGTGATGTAATGTATCGAACTTGAATCAGAAATATCTGGGAATGACACCAGTAGCGGTCTCTTCAAACACCGCATGAAAGACTGCAGTAATTGAAAAGTTAATGAATTAGAAACTGATGACTAATCAAAAATCTCATTAGCTTAAGAAAAACTCACTATTAACCACGTAGGCATTCTAAGCGGTCACAGTCCATTCATCAGACGGCATGACCATAAATTAGTAGGAAATGCAGTCTTGTGATTCATACACGACATTCTTGACCTGCAATTAGCTGCTCTGATGAATGCTCATGCTCAAGTGCGGGTCTGTGATGGCCATTAACAAAGCACTGATCTCAGCAGTAACTTGACTTCTTGATAAGTTGGGACACTTGAGTTTGGGCTAAGTTACATCAAGCTGTACATTTATGTGCAAGTTAGATCGAACGCAGCACGGGTTGTCGCAATGTTCCCACGGAGGGCTCGTAAAGTCTACTAGTCACTTCGAAGGATCTTAGGATTAAGTCTAAGCCTTCGTAATGGGGCTGTAGGACACTTAGGAATACCGTATTACTGTTTCATCCAATATTTAGGTTTCAGCTGCAATGATTAGGATGGAAATCTTCTTTAGAGGTGTATATAAACTCGAAATATTCTCTCTTTTACCTTATGTCTGCGTTCGGACTAACAATGGTACATAAGAATATTACAGTCTTACATATTTCCGGTTTGTGTTAGTCGACCCACACAAGCTTAAAAAAGTGCATTGTTATTTGTACTAAATCTCACTCATTTTCATGAGTGCACGCTACGAAAGTCAGGTCCTGATGCCGTAAAATTCCCCTCACGCCCTCAAGTTTAGTGAGGATTTCGCTTCGTTCGTTGCCATTGATTATGTGAGCTTAGAAGAATGTTCACTATGACTTCCTGGCTATAACGAGTCATACCAGTATAATATTAGGTGGAAATTGACAATTATGATTTATAAAATAATAATCATCATCATTATCATCATTAATTAGTGACATCATTGATTATTGTGTCATTGAATGACATCATTAATTATTATGTCATGCTATCATTCGGTAATTTGGTCAAAATATTTTAACCTGCGAGATGAAGGCGATGTTAAAATATTCGTGATTCTAAAGATAAATAAAATAAATGATTAATTCGCCTTTGAAGCTGACCGACTCCTAACGGGATACTCTGGGTCTACGAACGGGCTACTTTTAGTCTACTAACGGGCTTTTCTTGGTCTACCAAAGCTGCTACATTGGTCTATTGAAGCTGCTACATTGGTCTATTGAAGCTGCTACATTGGTCTATTGAAGCTGCTACATTGGTCTATTGAAGCTGCTACATTGGTCTATTGAATCTGCTACATTGGTCTATTGCGGTCTATATCGGCTCCCGCAGCGAACTGGTCGCCGGCGCGTCTTAATTGACTTGAGCACCGAAGCACCGTTGGCCTGAACCAACATCCTAGACCACATTAGAACCAACATCTCGGACCGACGGCAGAACAGACATCTTGAAGCAACATCCATACCAGCATCCTGGACCAACATCCTGGACCAACATCAGAACCAACATCCTGGACCAACGGCAGACCCAACATCGGAACCAAGATCTTGGACCGACAGCAGAACCAACAATTTCGTTAAATCTTCAGTTAAATTTTTCCTATGCTTTTGTAAACTCCACAAATGTAGAATGAAAATGCAAAATATACTTTAATTCTGTTATATCTTTTTACAACACGTTTTTTCAACTCAAGCACTCATTCACATTCAGGCTCAGTGTGCTTGCAGCCATTAAAATAAGAGTAGCTTCTCTATACTCGACATGCAAGCAAGGTGTGTCAGCAGTAACTACGTCCTGTATAATGGCCTTCACTTTTTAGCTGTTGATTTTAATTAATCATCGCCCAGTCTTTCATTCAACGCGCTTGATTTCCCGTCAAGGAAGTATCTGGCATGAAGGTCTACACTCACAAAAATTAATGGGTCATATTGTTAAAATAGTAACACACTTTTCCATCCACAGCACGAGCAGGGAGCGAACGTAGCACCGATACGCTTTTCACCAAGCCAAAGTGGATCAGTATGACGTATGACCCACACGATCGCAAAAAGTATATCGTTGTTTCGACAAAGTCACACGCATTTCTCTGAAATGCGTGCATCTCTGCCACGAGTTCCTTCACATCCATTATTCACTTAATGGGCTATGGAAGCCAGCTGGGAATTCGCTATCGCAAGGTTTACGCACTGAACATATAGTGAATACACTCACAGAAATGCGTGAGAACTTGTCCAAATAGCGATACCCGTTTTGCTCATGTGTGGGTTATTCTCAGCCCGTTTTACCCGGCAAAATTGCATATCAGCAATGCGCTAAGAAATTACTTCACTATTTGGACAATATCACCCATTAATTTCCTCAGTAGAGAGTTCAAAAGCGAGCGGCCAGGCCATCTCGTTAAGTTTTCATTTAACGAGAGCATCGTTTTTGCCCTCCCAACGCATTGTTCTCATTTAAAATTACTTGCAGGACTTGCTGTTGACTGATCATCGCAATATCTGCCTCAAATCCTGACAGAGAAATGAGAGGGACTTTGTCTTAATAGCGATGTAAAAAATGGAAGGATCTTAACGAAAATCTTAAATAATGAAATGCTCTAAAAATATTTAGTTTCGAGCAAGATTTTGATGCTAGGTATACAAAATACAAACTATAAGAATACCAATCCGAAAATTGAAAAATGTGCTGAATTAAAAATCCTATATAACTGCGAATCAAATTGGAGCTTGAAAATTCGTTCGCGAAGTTGTTCAATTTCGGAAGAATTATTCTTATAATTTATTCATTCAGGAGAATAGTAAAAGTAAATATCAGACTGTTTACATACACTTGTTATTAAAAAAATTGATTATATTATATCCTTTTTTCGTGAAGCATGCCACTTTTTCTACTACTGTAGATTTCTGTATTACTGCATCTATCAAAAATATCGCTGTCTCAAGACGTCAAAGTGAGTCTAATCTTGGACAAGAACTCTTGGACTCGGGAACAAGAACTGCTGAACCAGAAGCTTGAGATGGACAATGGCGTGCAGCAGTCGAGCAAGACACAACATCGCCGACTGCCCGACCCAGTAACCGTGCAGGAAAAATGGCATAAAAACTCTCGAAGACGACAACTTTCAGAGAAAGAAGAAAGCCTGGAGAAAATCACGAGAATGAGAGGGCCGAGTTTTGAGCGAGCGTCGGTTTTTGAAGTGAAGGCAACTTTGCCGCGGGACCAGTTTAGTGAGTGGTCTAAATGGAGCCCTTGCAGCGAAAATTGTGGGTCTGGGAGACAGGTTAGGACACGATGGGTCTACACCGCGAGGCGGATCAGACCGCAGGGTTCTGGTGCAAAAAGCAGCAGACCGAGGCAGCAGCAGGAGTAGGCCAGAGGGTGCATGGGGTCTATCTGTAACTGAAGAATATTGATATAAAAGAATTAGAGTCCGGAAATTCCTTAGCTGATGAGTTTCAAAGATGTCCGTATCTTGCAAGTGGAAAGCCTGGTGAAGATATTAATGAATAATAATGTGCTAATTCCTATTCCAATGTGATATAAGCCCAAAAAATGGTATTATAGTATTATATTAATAAATAATACTAATAGAATAATAATATTAATGTCATTTACGCCAATTAAACAATCTTCTAAGATAACGACCCTTACGCCCTCCGATTGACAGCGGCGGCAGAAAGACAATCCATCTCACGAGCAGGCAAGTTCGCGTCAACAAATGAGGCGGAATCAAGTTTGGTTTCTTTAGTGCGTTTCAAAAACTTCATTACACGTCCCAGAGCACTTAGAGCCAACTTTCTGATTGGCTTCTCATGAGAAGTTTATAAAAGTTAGCTCCTCGCTCCTGTCTCTGCCACTTAACGCGACTGCCACCTCATCGAGAGCGCTGTGTGGCCCAGCTTTCTCCTCAACTTCATTTCTGGCAGTTTTTGTCCGTTGTCAACTAAGGTCACCTTCTTTTTCTATCTAAGAAGAACCTTACTATAAAATGATACTCTGATTTTTAATGATAGTTTTTTCTACATTTTCAAAATGGACGTTGTAATGAAAATTTTGCAATTGATTTGTCAGCTTCGGACACTTTTTAGGCATCAGAAAGATTTTTTGAGTAATCCTTGGTGTACCAGCTATAATAAAACACAGAAATTGATGTGTATTGATCGAAAAAAATAACGTCATGGACTCAAAAATAAACCTGGACTTACATTATCGGCTTATGTTTTTTTCCTGAAGCCACCTTGAACCTTGTTGATTCTGCCGCTCGGCTAAGGCTAGTAAGAGCATCAACTTGGGCGCCAAAAGCACCTTTTATTGGTCAACGAAAAACATGTACTTGTTCGATGTGTTTTAGTTGTTAATAAAAGTGTAACCTTGCAAACACATTATTGATATTTTCATAGTAAAGCGTAGTGTTTTCTTGATATTAAATGATGTTCGTTAGAGGATACCAAATAAAGAAAATGATATGCTTTACCATGAAAGGAAAGTTAATAATACATTTTAACAGTCTATAATGATTTTAATAAATTTTATAAATTTATTTTATCATATTTTAATGCACCTTCAAACTGGATAAGTATAGAGAAAAGTTCTCTCAGTAGTCTACGCTGAAGATACCAGCCTATCCTGCTGAAAATTTTTAGTAATTTTTTGTTTAGAAAATGTAGATACGCCATTGTTAACATATATGAATAATTGGAAGCCACTGCCACATCCTAAAGCAATTAGTTTAATGACTTATTTTGAATATGCAAGTTAGGAAGACATTACCATGTCCAAGGGAAGTTAAATTTTAACATTTGTTGCGAATAATCAAATTTTGAAGGATGTTAATTTCAACCCTTTTATGGAATGAAGTTTTCAATGAGGAAAACAATATTATCATGCTATTTTTTGGGGGTCTTGTAAATTAATAAATGAATATTTGAATTTAAATAGTATCGAGGTACCTAATCTGACATTTAGCTGAATTGATTATTAGAACTTAATTCATTTGTTGCGCACAACTAAACTTCTGCTATGATTAGTATGCAAATATCCTGCACCGTTCTCAGGCGGAAAAAAAGCTCTAGAATGATAAGTAGCTAAAATTTAGCTGAAACATGAATATGTTTGTGGACATACATGAATTTTAACAACAATTGAAGATTAATTATGCCAGAATACGAGGAGAGCTATAAATTTTGTTTATTCGTTCGTGTAATGTAATATTATGAGGAAACAATAAAACTCGTCAATAAATTAAACTTTGACATGGAAACGGTGAACTATCGATGGTAATTCATGTCGGCACGAAATGAAAATCATTCACTCATCTAACGATCACCATTGTATGATGAATGATTTTCAGTCCATTGTATGGCATGACTGCGAAACGGGCACAGCATCCCTGCTCTGTAGTGGCCCAATGTCCAGTCCATTGAGTGACGTGAATGTCGTACATTTCCAGCATCTCTGCTCTGTAGTGGCCCAATGCCCAGTCCATTGAGTGACGTGAATGTCGTACATTTCCAGCATCTCTGCTCTGCAGTGGCCCAATGTTCCGTATTTTATATCCCACACAGCTGCCCCCAAATTACAGTAGCTAAAAACACTTTCATTTGTCCCAGTAAAAGATTATAGTTGAACTAGGAAAATATCCTTCCTCCTTACTTTATTTATTTCTTTTATCTCAGGCGCCTCTATTTTATCTGTTAGAAGGAAGTCGTCAACCAAACGCATCTTGCCACAGTGGGACTTTCAATTACAGTTTGTCTGGAATTTAGTCCCGGTTCGTAATGACACGAAGAACAGCGGACTCGGTCCTTATTCAAAGAACTCACTCAGCTCTACGAGAGTTCTGGGTCCACATGAGTCATGCCAAGAAAATTTGGTTGAGGACTCGAAAGTTTAGTTAAGATTGCGATTTTCGTGGCATAACTAACCAATAAGATTAGGATTCGCTGCAATTTTGATATATTAATCAAAAGTAGATGCGTTTGTTTAGTCCTTGAATCTAATTGTAAGTATTCAGAACCATTGGATGCGCAGGAATGACTCGTAGATGTGCAGTGTTAAAGAAACGTTACTCCTATGGATGATCTATGGATACGTGCTGTTCATCGTAGATACAAATAATATATGAAGATCGTGGGAGCAGGTCATAGACGGTAGATAGACGTAGATCGTAGATGAAGGTCGTAGAAACTAAACAGACGTAGATCGTAGACGTAGATCGTAGATCGTAGACGTAGCTCATAGACGTAGCTCGTAGACGTAGATCGTAGACGTAGATCGTAGATTCGCCAGCACTGGGACTCTTGCTGCGGCCTGGGCCAACACACCAGGTCCCAACCAGGGTCCCAATGCCGGCAAATCCCATAGCCCGAAATTCCGGTAACGCTCCGCGGGACCCATTTCAATATCAACGAAATAATATTTTTCAGTTATATCATTCAGTTCAATAATATTGATCTGCTTTACATATCACTTAAATTACAATAATTCAGGTGAATAATCTTCAGAACTCCACAGCAGTCAGTTCCAAAGCTTAATTTATGCAAAAGAAATCTGATAAATAATTAATCCCGAGTATGCACAGCAATAAGATCAATTGGCTAATATCAAGTACAATAAATGTAATGATAAATATTAAAACCTACACAGTAATTAGTTATACAGCTTACAATAAATCTTATGAATAATTTTCAAATCTGCACACTGCAAAGTAATCAGGTTAAATCTGAACAATAATAAATCATATGAATAATCTTCAAATCTGCACAACAAACACTTCAACAGCTCGCAATAAATCTGTTGAATAATCTTCAAAATTGTATAGTTCCAATTTTTGTTTTGAGTTGATCGTTTTGAGTTTCATCTTCTGTTACGGCTCGCTTTTGTTACGGCTCGCTTTTGAAATAAGAACCTGGAAAATGTGAACATTTGTGATGGAGAAACGTAAATATTTTCGTACAGGAAGCCAGATATCAAAGATCGTTAAAGCTTTTTTAATGTAAGTTACTTTCAATGATAAAATGTTTATTGTCAAAGTTAAAAATATATGAGAATAAAAGAACGATTGGGAGCTTTTATTATTGATAAATTATTATGTTATTGGCTGATTATTGTAGGCTTTAAAGAGAGTATTAAGGTAGAATAAATAATGAAATTATTAAATGAGGCATAAACTGTTGTTAATTCCCTGTTATATATTCCACTTACCAACTTTTTTAATTGTTCACACGTTTCTCGGAATTTCATGAAGCTCCAGTAGCGTAGAGAAAGTTCAGCGCTGTGCAAGTTTTTACTTTATATTTTTCTGAACAAAGTTAGTGAGTGAGGCAACTCTGTTCGGAATTTGGTCGGTTATGTAATTAAAAAAACTATTAACATTTTGGTGACCAGAAATCAAAGCTATGACAAGTCAATGTGACACACACGAAAAAATTCTTTATCAAATAAACTTCTGATATTTCTAATAAATTTTCTACAATTGGCACGATATTTATTGGACAGATGAAAACTCTTTTACCGAAGCATGAAAAAGTCGCTCCTGAAAAAATTACAAAAACATCCATAAAAAACATGACTACCAAAAAAAAGAGAAAATATTCGCCTCGTTTTTAAAGCTCCCGAATGAAAATGCAGTAAAATTTACTTGAAAAATACAGCATGAAAAACCTCTTTTCGCGCCTCAGACTGAGATTGGCAGACGCATGCAGAAATTCTATTAAATTTCGATGATTTTTATTTTTTTTATATCGCACCCTTTTTGGGTAACGTATCGGCTTTCTCGGATATCGTACCATTTTTCTTGATATCGTACCATTTTTCGGATATCGTACCATTTTTCTTGATATCGTACCATTTTTCGGATATCGTACCATTTTTCTTGATATCGTACCAGTTTTTTCGGATATCGTACCGGTTTTTTCTCCTCGTAGCGACGAGACTAGATAGTATCCGTAGTCCAGTATTTCACTCACGCTGACAATGACCAAAGAGCATGCAATGTTCTTGGGGATCTCCTATTGGTTGTAATGAACCGACCAATCACACGTCCCATTAAGGAAATTGCTTTTACCCTTTATTGCTCAAAACCAGTGATAGGATACTTTTTTTTCTCACACGTACCGAAGACTCAAACTTGTCAACAGTTTCCGGTAACGAACTCTTTTTTTAAACTCTAAAATTCAGTCTTCAGTTCCAAACAAACTCAAACACGGAAGCTCAACAATTTCACAATAACTCGCGGCGAGTTAGAAGATTTAAATTTTGATTAATCTGCACTGTAGAGCTTGCACCAATGCAGTCAGCTGCACCAATTTTTTCTCAGTGCGCCCTAGCTTGAAGTCTTTGATGATCTATCCTACAGAGTTGCTACAGTGAAATAAAAGAGCTTGGTTTGCTCCCACGATAGTTGCTCTTTAATCCTTATTTCTAACAGTCTAACTGAACGGTCTAAATGTTGTTCGTTGCTCTGTTATTCTTAACTGCGATTCCAAAATGTGCGTTCTAACTGAGAGTCCAAACTGAGCGCTCTGATTCCTAACTACGCACTTTTGGAAGCTATGATTCATTCATAGTTAGAAAATTATGAAATACCATGAATGAAATCAATAGCTCTGATAACATGAATAATGATTTATCGTAATGTATTATTAGCGATAAAGCCTAGGTGATTTCATCTCCCATTGTTTTCAATTTGAAAACTGGGACGAGTATAGCATTAATATCTTAGAAGCGTTATATTTCATTTTTATTATCAAGGCAATATTTGGTAGTTTCGTATTGATACTTAATAAGCGGTTTATTTCCCCTTATTTAGCAAGGCAATAATTGGTACAAGTATCGTATTAATAATTTAGAAGGCTTTTATTTCTCTTTATTTGCTAAGGCAATAATTTGGACGGGTATCATCCTAGTTCTTTAGAAGTGGTTTATTTCCTTTTATTTGCCAAGGCAATAATTGGGACGAGTATCATCCTAGTTCTTCAGAAGTGGTTTATTTCCCTCTAATTACCAAGGCAATAATTGGGACGGGTCTTAGGAAGGGCTAACGGAAGCGGGTAGGTTTTAAAGGCCTGCCGACAGTGGACATCCGCTGAGCCGAGATCAGGAGATCGACTTAACAAGACAATTTGTGACAGCCAATCATGTGAGCTCTACAAATGCGGCGCCTAATACAAGCCTTAGCCTTAATTAGAACGACTCTCTGCGCCTGAATGTCGGGAGGATATCGTTGATGCGCATTCTCTGTGCCTGAATGTTGGGAGGATATCGTTGATGCCTGAATGTCGGGAGGATATCGTTGACGCGCACTCTCTGCGCCTGAATGTCGGGAGGATATCGTTAACGCGCATTCTCTGTGCCTGAATGTTGGGAGGATATCGTTGACGCGCATTCTCTGTGCCTGAATGTTGGGAGGATATCGTTGATGCATGAATGTTGGGAGAATATCGTTGATGCACACTCTCTGTGCCTGAATGTCAGGAGGATATCGTTGACGCGCACTCTCTGCGCCTGAATGTCGGGAGGATTTCGTTGATGCCTGAATGTCAGGAGGATATCGTTGATGCGCACTCTCTGCGCCTGAATGTCGGGAGGATATCGTTGATGCCTGAATGTCGGGAGTATTTTTTATTAATTTCCACTGGCATAAATTATTTATATTAAAAATCTTCGTCCCTGGTAATCATGGCAGAAATAATGTATAACAATTTTCTCCAGATATTTTCGGCTAGTTTAGAACGACGATCGTAGATTCATTCCTAAAGTAGCCTCAATATTTGCAGAGTTGGCAAATTTGCGGTAGCCTCGCAGTAGCCCTAACATGGTAGTGTCATGTCGTAGACTTTTAGCGAACCACTTACTTGCGTAAATTATTATCTACTTTAAGTTCCACACTGCGACTTACTTTCAACTTGAACTTGCTTCTTTCCTCAGCTTGCTTCCTGCTCAAAAGCCCGACGAGATTCCGACTTTTTCGACTCTCTTTCCACTCTGGCTTTACGAACCGAGAAATTTGAATTTCCTTGGATAGACGATGTTTCCCATTTTCTCGAATATATGGAATATTCCTGTATGTAGGGTATTTCACGGATATATGGCATTTTCAAGGATATATGGCATTTTCCAGGATATATGCTATTTTCCCGATTATATGGTATTTTCCTTTATATATGGTACTTCACTGTAATGTGGTTTTGATCTGCTAAGATTATGCACTGAACATGAGTAAAAAATTAACTGAAGCCGAAAATATTTAAAAATTCACTAGTATATAACAAAATATAAAAATTCACTAGTGAAAATATTTGCTCGACTTCTTTTTCTAATTTAATGACTTATGCTTTGAGATTAAATTTTAAGAAATTAGATTAAATTAATTTAATTTAATTTGTATTTAAAATTTTTAATTAAATTTCATTAAAAATTCATTTTTATTTATACATACAGAAGTAAATTTTAACATTATGAAGTGCATATGCAGCGATGTATATTAGTATATGTTTATTTATAATTAGAAAATTATATTCCAATAACAGGTATAATTCAAATGTTGTTATCTGAGGGTAATTTAGCTTATAAATGAAGGATAGTTAGAAAGCATCTATTCAATTAATGTAGTCGTAAACACAAACACTTCTATGGTTTTACAACGAGCACTTATTTCACTTCAGCTTTAAGGTTATGGATACATTTTGACGTAATTAAGACAATATGTACTTTCTATCAGCAAATTTATACGTTTGTGCATGTTCAAATCAAAGTCTGATTTATCTTCTAGAAAAAATGTTGTCATAAAATAATATATATATTAAAAATAAATGAAAATTCTATCTATTCAAGAAAGAGTACACGATAAATAAATAATTTATCAAATCATATTTTACACGCGTCAGATGAAAACCATCACAATATTCAAGTCATGAAAAAGCTTTAACAGGATTCAATTTTTTCTCGACATATACTATTGAGAACGAATCCAATTTCCGCGTCATTTCCTTCAAGCTGCTCGGTTATGTACGAAGTAATAGGGAAATAAACTCCCACTCGCGCTGGTTACGGTCACTGCAAACGACAAATTTGCGGTCTCTTCAGTAATTGTTTTTGATGCGCACCACGACGTCTCGTGACGGCCGAGACTCGCAAACAAGTGACGATCGTCAAGCGCTGCCGCTGTAAACAATCAGACCAATCACGGAGACTTGTGCGTGTCTCACTGGGTCTGATGAACCCAACTGGCGTCTCAGGAGCACGGAGACTTGAAATGAATTCTAAACCGTGCGTGCCAAACGTTATTTTGATCGAATAAACAATAAAAATCGCCGCCTAACGTCCCAACAAGAAACTTTCTAATTTCGAGTTTCCAAGACAATATCACGGCAAAGTAAAATGGTAATGGCATTACAACTACCGCTGGTATTATGACACTATGGTAGTCAATGATATTAATTGCCATCTTTTAGCACCAATAGCAAAACATTTTCAGTTTCGGAAATTCAACGTTTTCCGAGTTCGAAGTGCGTCAATCTTTACTTATAGGAACTGAGATACTGAAATTCTGGTTTTCAATTCCGTAGGGTTCCCCTCATTTGTTGAAGGTTGCAAGTGAAATTCTCGTTGCAGACTCCGGAGATTAAAATTTATCTGCAAATTGCGGAAATTTTAGAATGCCTCGTAACTTATTTATTGAACTTATGTATACAAATTAGAGACGGGTTTCATTGAACGATTGAACAGGGTGCAATTTTTAAATTATAATTCTAGTGGGTTGTTAATGCATCATTTAGAATATCTTTTATTTTTAACGGTATTGAAAATGACGATTTCGCATGCATGCAGATATAATATTTCTTCGACTTGCCGCATGATTTATTTCAGGTGCGTACACAGTTAAATTTCACTCACTTTTTGTGAAATAAGTATAGTAAATTATTATAAAACAACTAACGTTCAAATTTGTAATGATCAAGGTAATTTTTCAATAGGTTCATTCAAAATTTAAATTATAAAGAAAACCTACATTTCATTCGAATTAATAAGTAACAAAAATTATTTTTCCTCGCAAATTCCCAAAGAAATATTTCATCAACGCTACAATATAAACAGCTTTTTATAAATGCTCCTTTCACAAAATTTAGCGTCAAGCAAAATTTCCGCCTAAAATTGCCGGGTTTCAGATCCCAGGCAGTTCCCAAATAAATCAAAATTCAGGCAGTTTTAATAAAACGTATAAATAATACTATTGCTCAACTGAAAATAGTGTTTCATACTTCAAGGCAATTTATTATGGTTACAAGCAACTTTCATCGTGTAAACTGCATTTACAAATGTTACATCAAGTATAAATGTTAAAATGTATATTCGAAATAATAGACCATTGGTATTCAGCATTAGCCACCAGGTTTAGAATTCCATAAAACATTATGATAACTGAAAAACTTCAAGTTGACATCGCCTAACTCAAGTGTTACTAACTTCACCTTGTTGGCCTCAATAGATAATATCAAATAAATTTCAAATTGTATATATTATCGGAATGAAAATTTTCCAAGTTTGCATCGTTTAGCTCAAGGTTTTATTTTTAGTTTCACGTAGGATTCCTGGTCCTGAATAGATGGTATCCTAGGAGGAGTCCTGCAGAGAGGTGATAGCGCAGCGTGTTAATTAGTGGCAAGCGCAGGCGTTCCAATCAGCGATTTAACATATGACACCGAAACGTTAATAACGGTATTTTTGAACGCTAACATATGATACCCGAACGTTATTAACATTATTTTCGAACGTTAACATAAGACACCCAAACGTTGCTAATGTTATTTTTGAACGTTAACAAATGACACCCGAACGTTATTAACGTTATTTTTAAACATTAACATATGACACCCAAACGTCACTAACGTTATTTTCAAACATTAACATAGGACACCCAAACCATCGTGGTCATCGTAAGGTCGACGACTCTTGGTACACCCAAGTCCTCTAGTCAGCCCCATTAGCACTGTAATTTTTAATAGCATTATCGAGTATTTAAATAGGCTTAAATTAACTGTAGGCATGGCAAGCCTCGAGTCAGCGCCCAATTTAAATTAATTTTCGAGTTCCAGGCTGGATTTTCCTGCATTAAGCGCAACATTTACAGCCACAGCATGAAATCGCCTGCTTAGTGGCCAATGTCGTAATGATGCTTTTTACATGATTGCTGTGCTATTCGTACGTGGGCTGTGCTATTCGTACGTAGGCTGTGCTATTCGTAAATGGGATATGCTATTCATATGTGGGCTGTGCTATTCTTGTGTGGGCTGTGCTATTCTTGTGTTAAGACCAAGTCGATTAGAATGAGAAGCCTATGAGAGAAAAGAAAATGAGATCGCAACCGTCATCGAATTTTAAACTTAGGGCAATTTTACTCTGCATTAAGAACCGGTAAGGGAGAACCGAAGCGACAAAAGTGTTAAAAATTGACAGGTTTTAAGAAACCAAGGCTCCCTAGGTAAATTCTTTCAGTACATTTAGGGTAAGACGAACGGATTCCTGGGGAGAATTCATAAAACTGTATGGTCGTACAATAGGATAAATCTTCAAAAGAATTGCACTGCATTCAAGAAAACGGCTGCCGAATGAATTGTAATCGATCAGTCTACAGAATAAGTGAGATTCACTTTATATTTTTAAGGTATTGGTGGCATATAGGTGGCCGATGAAAAGTTACCGACGATTTAAAATAAGGCCTTTTGTGTTATAATGAAGTAACTGGCTTCCAGTCGACTATTTTTCTTATTCATGTACCAGGACTAGGACTGTGTATATCTATGCATAAATTTATCATTTCTATAAATAAGTTTAATTTATTTGTGTGTTTACATCATTGATTACATTGAGATAGAGTTTCAAATTAATTTTTGGAGCTCTATAAGTTGATTCTAATGAGACGCATTTGTACGCAAATGACCAACTTATACGCCGCTGAGCGGCGCCAATAGACGATCATTTTTTTCCAATTAGTAGACTAAGATCTTCCAATAAGGCAACTAAGGTCATCCAATGAGACAACTAAGGTTCCCTAATAAGGCAACTTAGATTCCCCAATATGGCGACTAAGGCCCCTAATATGGCGACTAGGGCTCCCCATAAGGCAACTAAGGCCTCTAATAAAGCAACTAAGGTCCCCCATAAGGCAACTAAGGCCCCTAATAAGACAACTAAGGCCCCTAATAAGACAACTAAGGCCCCCCATTACAGCAACTAAGGCCACCAATAAGGCAACTTAGGTCCCGCAATAAGGCAACTAAGGCCCCTAATAAGACAACTAAAGTGCCCCATTCCAGCAATTAAGGCCCCCAATAAGGCAACTAAGGCCCCCAAAAAGGCAACTAAGGTCCCCCATTAGAGCAACTAAGGCCCCCCAATAAGGCAACCAAGGTCTCTCAATAAGGTCTCAGGTCGCATAGCTAAGGCGACTAAGGGTCTCGTATATATTACAACACCAGCTGCATTTTACATCGATCATAAAAGTAGAAGTTTTATGGCTTCTGCGACTGCAGCCGTCGAAAGCAAGGTTTAATATTCCTCATATCCAAATAACGGACGGAAAGTCTTGAGTCTACCCAGTCTCGAGTGACGTGAAAGGAAGTTACAAAAAAAATGTGCTAGAATGATTTTCTGTCGTCAACTGAAAGTATTTATAGATATATTCAATACTTGAATGAAATTACTATGCGTTTTATTTCTAATTTATTACTGTGAGTTACCAGTTATCCCAGAGTTACTTCTAAAACTCAATATTATATAATATTTGATTATAAATTGTGTAATGTACCGTAGGAGAAAAATGTAATCAGTAACAATAACCCAGGCAATCGTTATTCAATTGTTTGTATTCAATTAAAATATACCAATTTTTCGTATTTTGTTCACGTGTGATCTTAATTGTTTTAGGTTCAACAAACAATTCAAGTGTTTATAATGTTTAATAAATATATATACCCAGTGTTTTGATTTACCATATTTTTGCCTTTTTACCCTATTTTTTTACCCTACTACCATACCCTATTTTGTTCACAGTGGGAAAGGCAAAAGGACCAGCGTGTGAGAAGGCTTCTCAAAGAACTTCTTCTCGCCGAAAGTTTTCCTGGAGATCTTAAGCCTTGTCTGCTTCTTCTTGAAGAGAAAATCAGTCGCTTGTGAAGAGAAATGAAGAGCACTTCTTAAAATTATGATGACCAGTGTCTTCGAAAGTCCAGCGAGAAATGGTGCGCAACTTTGAGAGATTTTTGAGACTTTTTCTCTGAGTGTTGATCCATTTGTAAAGTTTTCGAGTTTTCTTACTCGGTTGTGTGTGCAGAGCGACTTTCTTCTTGAGAAGTTGATGATGTTAGTGCGGCTTGTGTAAATAATAGTTTCAGTTTCAAGCTCCACATGAACAAAATAATGACTTAATATTTAAACGTGAGAATTTTTTTAAATCTTTTAATTTTCGTCCATTTAACTTAATTAATAAAAGCCCCGAAAGGAACTCAATTGTTCTAGTGCAAAATTACTCAAGAAAATTTATGATTTAAGAAACAAATAATAAACCGAAAATTAATTTTCTATACGAACAAATGCTAAGAATGCTCATCGCTCTGGCGCTTTTATGCGCTCAACTTCTCGACTAAAGCCGAGAGAAGTCCCACTCAGATGAATGAACGAGTCATATTGTCCAAATAGTGACTCACTTTTTACACGTAGTACTGATATGCACATTTGCCGGTCCAAACTAGGCTATAATAACCTGCACAGTGGATAAAAATGCATCACTATTAAGACAAAATCTCACTTATTTCCTTGAGTGCAGCTGGAGTCGCCGGGAACGAGGAATGCCTAATTTTTAGGACAGGCCTAAAGAATGTAGGCCTAAAGGCAATAATGAGCCCGAGCCTAGACCCTAATGGGCTAGCAAAAGACTTGGCTCGAGTTAAGCTAATTGTTATGGCAGAGAAAGACGACTCATATAAATTTGAGAGGCTGAAATTGCAGCTCTGATTTAAAGATAATGACGCAACAAGCGGCCTGTTCCCTCCAGATCCGATTTTTCTGCACTAACTTCAGTTCAATGACGCATTAGAAAAATGTAAGATCGTAACTCATTTCTTAACAAAGCCACAGATAATTTATGGCAGCATTTCTTTGCCTTATAAATTTAAATGGAGTTGCAGTTTAAGGGAAAAAATTTGTTCTTGTGACTGTATTTTCTTGCGTTTAGATATTAGGAAAGCTAAGAATAGTGGCATGTAGTTCATTGAATATAGCTAAAAACTTTGCAAGTAATTCTGAAATTAAATAAATTTGTAATCTAGTCTTCTTATTCATTCGACTTTTTTCCAGTTTTCTACACGAAAAATTCATTTGACGTTTACAGTTATTGCTAAAAGTAAGTGAATTTAATAATTAAGCAAATCAGCTGAAAAAATTCCGCTAAAATGCATTGTTGATTCTCAGTTGAACCATGCAACACACAATCCATGATATTTTTAAATATCACGCGGGTGCCTGAAATCAAATATTCATGAGTACCAGAAAACTAATATTTACACAACCCTGTCTTTTGATGCTCCAACAATCTTACACAATTGTATACTTAACTTTGCGGTCACCGCAATCAGAATTCAGACGCGACGACAAAACTCAAGCTGGTCCCGGAATCTCTGTCACTGAAGTTAAACAATCAAGCTTCGTCACAGAGCGGTCCTGTAGTTTAACTTGAGACAAACTCGTCTCACTTCATGCAAATGCGGCCTAAATTCAGTCATCGCTTGCTTCTGAATACAAGCGAGGCTATGGCTAGCTTACACTCATAAAAATTAAAGGGTTATATTTTCTAAATTGTGTCACACTTCCTGCATGTAGCACTGATACACTCTTGCGAAGGTCAAAAATTGGTCAGGGTGATACACACATCGGCAAGAAGGGCATCGTTATTGGAATAAATTCTTTCTTTTTTTTAGTGCGTGCCGTTTTAAAATGTGCATAAAATTTGCTTGTTATCGTTTTTTTTATCTTCGGGTTATAATATGATTCATCTTCACCGCACCGCAAGCCAATAGCATTGGATCCTAGGACTGCAAAAATTGAATGGTTACTCAATTTGAATTTGGGTTTTTAAGATGTCAAGAACTCAGCGCATTTTCCTGATTATATGAACATCTTTGTAAATATTATAAATAAACTTATATAACACAGTTTCGTTGAGAGAGACTTTATTTTAACCACATAACCAATTATTATCATTCCTCCGTATATAAACGAGTTCGTTGTTCAGTGAATTGGAGCAAAACTGAAGCTTTTACCTGTAACAAAAATATGATGTACACATCGCTTTCTAATAGTGTTACAATATACACTATGTACTTATGTTTCACGGCTTAATCTAACTTAACGTGTCATTGACCATGACACAAATTTCACCCAACGCTCAATTATGTCGAGTATTGTTCTATTTGTCGTGCAGACAACTCGAAATACATTTTTAAACTCGATATAAATTTTTAAACTGGATATTAAATTTTAAACTCTATATAAATTTCAAACTCTATAATAAAGTCCACTCGCATCTACTGCACAGACCAAGTACTTATACATAAAACAGATCATATCTACGATGAAGAAATTAGTGTCAAGGAAATGCCTTCCTCTAAACGCTTTACTTTGAACTGAGCGTAAAGTAAATCTTATCAAGCAACAGGAACATAATTCCGTTCATATGGGCTATGAAACTTTTCCAGTTGAAATGAAACTGCCGTGCTTCTCTGTTAGTTATGAAGTGAAAGCTTCTTTATCATAAATAGAATCTTAGAATGGTTTTAAATGTCAACTTCTGTCAAGAATTGTTCCAATGCTTGATACAAATTTAGAAATTGCGACTATATTGTTAGGGAATAGTATATATATATACTAATTTAAATCATGTTTCAGTAATAGCAATTTTTCCATTTTTAGTTATGACCCTCCGAACGATAAGTTTTGTGATCGTCCTGGCTTCACTGATTACTGTTTTAGAGTTAATTTAGATTTTTTATTTTTCCTATTTAGATTTTAAAGTTTCGTGCTGTAGAGGACTATAAGTGCACAACGCTTATGTACGTACGTGTAAGATCAGTAAAATACAAATGATGAAAATCCGTGCTTCGGTTACCCGACAATATAATTGATAGTTTTGAAAGAAACACAGTCGACTATTTTGTCGAATTGATAAGCGCAAAGTTAAAAAAAGCTTGAAAACAAACGTCGGTGATATATTCTGGAAAGTAAATGGGTCATACTGTCTAAATATTTGAAACACTTTTTTACCCACAGCACGAGCAGACAACGGGCGTAGCACGGATACGTCCTCTTACCTGGCCAAACTGGTTCAGGATGACCCACAAACGGCAGAGAGTGTATCGCTATTTGTATAAAGTCTCACTTATTGTTCTTATTGATAGATAAATGTGATGAAAGCGAAGATTCGTGCAAGAAACTCGAGGTTTTTCTGCTGCGCCGCAAAAGTCTTAACACAAAAGTTTTTGCACAAAAAGGACTTATTTCCCATAAATCTAAATCCAAGTCATATAAACTCAAAATAAACGTCTTAACACCGACAACGTAAATTTTTTGAAGCAGCATTAGCAGAAACACCATACACTCTTCACGCTCAAGAGTTAATAGATCCAAAAGCAATAGTTTCGCGAGTTTGAACGACTTGCAGCTCTTAGAAGCCGGCCATCGCAATGCAGTTTTATACATAAATATTTTATTTATACTTATATCCAGCCAACATTCAGCAAGCGGAGAAAATTCGCAGTCAATTTTGGAAGAAATCGCGCGCAGTTGTCGTTTGTATTGAAGATGTTCACTGAAGCGTTGGTAGTTCCTGACGAGATAAATCCGGTCGATGGCATTACGTTTTATAATTTTTCGCATGTATTTTTTGCGTTGGCAAGCAATATTAACAATTTTGAATTTTATGCAGGACAGAAATTGAACATGAATGTATGAATATGAATTTGAACTAAAAATGAATAAAATAAGAAAGATGGACTTTGTGTGTTTCATAACATTAAAAATTCAATAATGATTTGAATCAAATATATATATATACTTTTGTAATCATTTCACGTATTGGTAATACATTCTTTCATAAAGTTTCTACTCAGTCATCCATTGAAAACGCAGCAGCAGGTTACATAACTAACCTCTGCGTGACTCGGTATATAGACAATCCAGTATTCCGAAAAATGCTTCAAAATATTAACGAAGTTTTGAAAACAACCACATCCATTATTAGAAAAAATACGTGTCGACTAAGAATTTTTTGTGTTATCGAACATGAACGGTTTAGAGGTGCCGCGCTGCTATTAAATGTCATTAAAATAATCTTTTGAACACAAGGCTGTCCATTATAATGATGACGCATCGCTGATCCCGATGCAGGTGCTCGAAATAATTCATTAATTCCGCTGATGATGAAGTCATCAGTGGACGCTGGTGACTTAATGAAGAGCTCTCCAGCCCAGCGGCAGGCGTTCGAGGGCGCGTTTGTACGCACGACGCTTCAGCCCAGCGGCAGGCGTTCGAGGGCGCGTTTGTACGCACGACGCTTCAGCCCAGCGGCAGGCGTTCGAGGGCGCGTTTGTACGCACGACGCTTCAGCCCAGCGGCAGGCGTTCGAGGGCGCGTTTGTACGCACGGCATTTCAGCCAAGCCATTAATTTTCGAAATTTGTGAATTTACATTTTTTACAACCTGACTCAATTACAAAATTATATTGATATTTTTGATAAGTGTTTCTTTCTTTACCTCGGTCAATTTGTTTTTCTTAAATAAGATTTCTGATGACTTGAAAGGTGAATCGGTGTTAGCTTGTTTCATTTTTCGCACCAATTCTTTGCTCCAAGATTCCCACCATTCCAAGATCATCATCATTTGTCACCCATTCCTTGCTCCAAGGTTCCCACCATTCCAAGATCATCATCTTCTGTCACCCATTCCAAGATTCCCACCATTCCAAGTCGAGGCCCAATTCCAGGGCTGCAATAAGAGGCGTTCCATCGGCAGCCGACGGCGCATTCCCGCTTTTAAAGCAACCGGGTCAGTTTAAAGGAAAAAATACAGCTTAATTCGTTCGGCTTTATTTGTTGAGAAGAAATTAAAATGTACAATTTAACCGAGTCCCCATTATACCGAACACAAAAAAAATGGTTTGCTAAAAGAAATTATATTGACCATTGAGACTTTTCGCGAGGAATCTAAGGAAGCATACACTGATTCAGTCCTTATTCTATCTAAACTATGATTAATATAGTATAACAGAATCATTCTATTATTCCATTCACTCCATTATTGTCACACCATAAAATCTTTATTGTGATTTCAAACTCCCCCCTTGTAATTTTCTCAAGCTTAAAAAACGTGGCTGGTGTGAAATGTCCAGTTCAAACGAAAATTATTATTTTCATCTAGAAATCTTGCTGATGTCACATTCGGTGGTCTCGAGGCTCTTGCCTGTCGCATCGCATGATCACGGCACCACGATATCGTGCGCAGCGGTCGAGATACCGCTACTCAAAGTGACACATTTCCAAACTACTCGGCTTGAGACGTCACCTCGAATCTGGTCAAATATCTGGTCAAATATATCAAAGAAACTTTCAACACATCAAATACATCGCGGACATTTGTCAGCGCCAGCAAGTTCGAGGTGAGGCGAGAAATTGAGCCTGAAATTATTTGAGAGGTGGTGGATATTTCAGAGGAATGAGGAAGGTTAGATATTAAAAAAGTGTGTGAGTGATTTTATTTGAAATGACAGAACTCTAAAGGCCGTATTTTTAGTACAATTTAAAAATTTTGATGCGTGTTTTTTCGATGTTCGGTATGCTAGAAATCCTCTACTAAATTTGGTTATAATCATCCCTGCGACTGTTTTGGCAGAATAGTTCTAATATCTATATTTTATTCATTTAGTGTCGATTTCACACATTTCAATTTAGATTTTAAACATACATTCAAGTACTATATTATGACACTACATGTACACTCCACTCAAATATCGTTGATACGTAACAAGCAAGATGCTGTGTCCAGAACATGTCACTTCCCTTATACATAATTAAATTCATTTTTAAAAATCCGTCGAATTTGCTTATCATCAATACAATAAATTATACCGAAAACAATTACTTTATACAGGGGATTTAGCAACCATGGGAGCACCTACGGCAATTCAACAGTCGTATCGGCAAATCTGCACAGACACGAGTTCTGCCTCAATCAACACAGACCCTGAACACAGACCCTAAGGTCCATCCGGGTCCCGTTCCCAGGTCCCAGATCTGGGACTCTCGTCAAAATATCACTGTCTCTTGGTCCCTGGCCCGGGGTCGTCGCACCAATATCCCAGTATCTCTGCCCCCATTCTTATATTTCAGTCTCTGGGTCCCTATCCCTACATTCCTGTCTCTGGGTCNATCTCTGGGTCCTCGTCCCTACATTACAATCTATGGGTCGCTGTTCCTATATTCCAATCTATGCGTCCCCAGTCCTATATTCCAGTCTCTGGAACCACGTTCCTAGATTCCAGTCTCTGGAACCACGTTCCTAGATTCCAGTCTCTGGGTCCTCGCCCCTACATTCCAATCTATGGGTCGCCGTTCCTATATTCCAGCCTCTGCGTCCCAGTTCGTGTATTCTAGTCTCTGGGTCCCTATCCACGGGACCGCATCCCATCCGTGTCCAGGTCTCAGAAGTTCTCAAGATTTGTTTGATCGAGCAGCGCAAAATTCAATCAAACATCAAATTCATGCAAGAGAAATAAGAAGGTAAAATACCGTAGTTCTTTCGATCACTCCCGCGATTTCTAGCCATGATCGTCCTTTTACATTTCTACTGCGCGGAAATATGGAGCGCGTTAAAAATTTAAATATGCCGTGAAATTGCAGAATTATTTTTATTTTTATTTTTATTTACATATTTTTTGAGTTTTCATCGAGCAGTTGGACCAATAAGCGTGAAGCGAAATAGTAGACACGCTGTTTATTAAACGTCATCCAGCGGTGAAGAAAATTCACACCCGAAAAATTTCCCAGGAACTTCTATTTTCCGTAATCTGAATTGTGTACCTCAGTGGCAGGGTAGGCAATTTAAAGAATTCCATGCTTAAATTATTCTGTAACTTGAAATTCCAGAAGAAATTCAAACTCTTTCGGGTATTCCAGGAAAATGGCGTGCAGACAATCGAGCCCCCACATTACCGGATTACCCAAAGTCTTCATTACCCGACACGGTTGAAGCGTCCGGGTCATTTACGAGCCATAGAAGACGACATTTTTACGGAGATGGACCGGCGGCTTGGAAATAAAACGGCTTGGGCTTTAAAACGAGGGAATTCTTGAGGAGAGTGAAGCTTGTCACCTATAGGTGATAGTGAGGCTCTTTTAAAATGGAGTGAGTTCTAACAATTCTCAAAAGCTAAGCGTCTTCTTAAAATGAAGTTTGTTACTGATTACCTGAATGATACCTTAAATACTAAAATAAATACGAAAATGAAATCTGCATCGAATACCTGAGGAATTAAATGCATACTCGTGTTCTAAGCTCGAATATTACCAAACTGACTAGTTGCTTTGAACACGACTGCGACCAAGAATTTGGATGAACTTTTGTGTCGAACTCTAAAACAACATAAATACATTCCCGACAAGAGCACGAATAAAATTCAGGTAACCGTTGTTTCGAGCACGGATACGTTCCGAATACGGATACGTTCCGAACAAGAATAACACAATTTTAAGATATATGAGTGAATAAAGGAAAAAACACACACAGAACAACGTTTATACGTCAGGCATGAACCCTCACAACAGGCAGCGACCATTCGGGTCCCAGTCGTAAGTTCAGGACTTGATTGAGCCACCAAGCCAGTAAGTTGTACGAGAAATGCTGCACCCAAGCTCGCTATACCGAGCTTTTGTCTCAAAAACCTTCAATAAAATCACCTACAAGACGACCGACCAAATCTCTTCCGACGTCGTACGTTCAACGTAAATGTCAACGTTGATTGTTCGACAACGTTTTAAAATGCATTCAGGATCATTCTTTGTTATCCGTTTATCTAATTTTGGAGGAAAACCGTCCTGAGATTTGTTTTGTTCAGCCGTGAAGCGTCGTATCAGTGTGCTGTGTTCGGCGTCACTCTGCCAAGTTCGACTTGAATTTCAAATAACATCTCGGTAGACCAAATATTGTTATCTTTTAGGGCTTGCTATTTTATTTAACAATTTTTTTTAATTTAATTAACTGGAACTTTTTCGTAGGAATTTTGAAATAATTTTATTTTGCGGTTGTCATTCAATTGAAGACGGAGTATTTTAAACTACCATTCTCAATTATAAATAGATAGTATATCACAAATTCACACATCAATTTGACGCAATCATAAGTAAATTACTAAAACAAATATATTTTGTAGTTTAAATTACATATTTAACCCGCACTTGCATTTATTTTGAACGTTACAGTGCACTTCGCACTAAACTGAGCAACTTCGTTCCTATAGTTACTGAGATATATCTCAATTCTTCAATATTGGGTTAGAAAAGTTCAAACATTATTACGATGACGAGATCTTGACGCAGAGTTATATGAGGTATATTAGAATCAGTTTCTTGAAGGATATTATATATTATCTATATTTATATAATATATTACAATAATATATATCATTGTTCTTCTATTATTTTCTGCCCCATTATCGCTCCAAGTAAGACCTATCATTTATATAATTTCCATTGAGCTACGTTTACGAACAAGAGTATAAATGACGTACAATCTGACAAATATCTTCTCCATTCAAAACCATTCATTCCCGAATCTGCTTAGGGTTAGTAATGACTCCAATAGGGAACAACGAGCTCATCTGCTCACTGCATGGCAGGTATTTAGCATATTTGTAGGATACAAATAGCATATCCTTGGCTGCAACGCCTGCATCCTATGATGCCGGCAGGCGCTGCACGGTTGCATCCTGTGACTTTCCAGGATGAACTGGAAAGAAGTGCTACGTCCAAATCTGCCGTGTCGCCCAGACTAATGCTTTCTGTCTCTCATCCCTGGTAACTCTGTACACGGCCGGAAGAATGTCTTGCATGCGAATTAAATTTCGTGGGTACGAAATGAAATTCGTGGATGCTTATAGAAATACGTGGATGAGAATTGGAATTCGTTGATGCGAATTGAATTTTGTGGGTGCAAACTGAAATTCGTGGATGCTAATTGAAATACGTGCAAATGAACTGAAATTTATGGAAGCGAATTTAGATCCGTGCATGCGAATTTAAATTCGTGGATGCGAGTTTAAATTCGCGCATGTGAACCCAAATTCGTAGATGTAAATTGAAATACGTGTATGCGAAGTGAAATTTGTGGATGCAAAATGAAATTTGTGGATACGAATTTAAATTCGTGGATGAGAATTGAAATTCGCGGATGCGAATCGAAATTCGCGGACGTGAATTGGAAATTCATGGATACAAACTGCAATTCGTTGGTGCGAATTGAAATTCCTGCATTCGAATTGAAATTTGTAAATCTGAATGGAAATTCAAGATGCGAATTGAAATTCGTGGATGCAAAATGAAATTCGGGGATGTGAATTGGAAATTCGTGGTTACGAAGTACAGTTATTTGGTGCGAATTCAAATTCCTGGATGCGAACTGAAATTCGTGGATGCGAATTGAATTTCTTACATGCTATTTTCAAACTTGCGATAGGAAATTAAAATTTTTAGATGCGAATTCAAATTCAAAATGCGAACTAAAATTCGTGGATGCAAAATGAAATTTGTGGACGCGAATTGAAATTCATGGATGCATAAAGAAATTAGTGGGTGCGAAATGAAATTCTTGAATGCGAATAGAAATTCGTGTATGTGAATTGAAAATTCGTGAATAAGAACAGAAATTCGTTGGTGCGAATTTAAATTCCTAGATGCCAACTGAAATTCATGGAAGCAAATTGAAATTCGTGAACGCGAATTAAATTTTGTACATGCGAATTGAAATTTTAGATGCGAAAAGAAATTCGTGGATGCGACTTGAATTTCGTATATGCGAATTGAGATTGGAGAATGCAAATTAAAATTCATAGATGCGAATTGAAATTCGAGATGCTAATTGAATTTCGTGGGTGCAAATTTAATTTCGCAGATGCGAATTTAAATTCAAACATGCGAAATTCGTGGTTTCTTAATTGGATGTGATCACGCATGCTTTTGCGGTGCGTGTGGTACACGCAGGCCTCGTTAGAAATTTGTCGGGTGTGCAAATTTCACACAAAAATTTCATATGAAAATTTTATTATAGAAATTTCGTATAACATAGTATGTGTATATGCTTTCATGTTAATGATGTTGAACTCAATCATTTATTACTCATATTTCGCGTTGATATTCATTAAGTATTTTAATATTTTGATTACATGCTAAGTCTTCGAATTAAACTATGTGGTGTAGGTTATTTACGATAGAGCATATAGACGAACCAACAAAAATTTCTAATATCAGCCATTGTTAAAAATAATTTTTTATGGACCAGCCTTACATCAAGCATTATTCCATTTTTGGGTTAAAAATATCAGCCTTTATTTATAATAATTCCTAAACATTGAAATTACATCACTCTTCAGAAATGTGACTTCAATAAATGCACCAGGGCGAGCAGCAAGCAATGAAGCAGGTAATTAATTAATCAGTCAGGATTTCAAAAGGCCATTGAAATGCACCAGCGAAAGGAGTTCAGTAGCACTGTAGCAGCCTCCATGCATGCACGCTTTAAACATTCAATTGACCAAGAGTCTTTATGCGTGGACGCATACAGACAGAACTTGACAGTCTTTGTTGATGTCAGGTTGTTAATTACAGGTTAATATACTCTTATAATGAGAAAATTTTTGGCCGATACCAGGTTTAGACGAATAAATTGCTAGCTAATACCAGGTTAAAACGGAGGAAATTACTGGATAATACCAGATTATAACGAGGAAATTAAGGGCTAATACCAGATTATAACGAGGAAATTACTGATTAATACCAGATTATAACGAGGAAATTACTGGTTAATACCAGATTATAACGAGAAAATTACTGATTAATACCAGATTACAACGAGGAAATTACTGGTTAATACCAGATTATAACGAGGAAAGTACTGGTTAATACCAGATTATAACGAGAAAATTACTGATTAATACCAGATTATAACGAGGAAATTAACGGCTAATACCAGAATATAAATAGGAAATTATTGGTTAATACCATTTTTGAACAAAGAAATTTGCGGTTAATATCAGGCTTTAAAGCTTCAACGTGTAGCCAATCAAGCTATATCAACTTAATGATTTAACGATAATTAAACGATGATTAAACGATGATTAAACGATGATTTAACGATAATTAGACGATGATTAAACGATGATAAAACGATGATTAAGTGATGAATTAAACGATAATTAAACAATGATTAAACGATGATTAAACGATGATTAAACGATGATTAAACAATCATTAAACAATGATTAAACGATGATTAAACGATAATTAAACGATGATTAAACGATGATTAAACGATGATTAAACGATAATTAAACGATGATTAAACGATGTTTAAACGATGATTTAACGATAATTAAACGATGATTTAACGATAATTAAACGATGATTAAACGATGATTAAACGATAATTAAACGATGATTTAACGATGATTAAACGATGATTAAACGATGATTAAACGATGATTAAACCCCCCATAACGGCTCCCCCTCTAAGGGTGGCGCCTAATGCAGTGGCGCGGGAGCGCGGCTGTCAATAAGGCTGTCGGCGACGGAAATTGTCCTTTGACGTCGACCTTAATTGACATGCCTTCTGCCATTAGTGGCANTTGAGGCATTAGGCCTCACAAAGCAACCGTTAGCTTGCACTTTGAGGAGGCTGAGGCGGCACAAAAGAAGTCCGCGGCCCGGCGCCAGATAGGCAAAAACTATTGGAAGTTTTGGAAGACCGTCTGGGCTATTCTGCAGCGCGCTCGAGTAGACCATTCAGGGTCTGTTCATGCATGGTCTCTTGCATACGGTAGACCATTCAGGGACAGTTGCATACGGTGGATCATCCAGGGTCTGTTGCATACGGTAGACCATTCAGGGACAGTTGCATACGGTGGATCATGCATGGTCTCTTGCATACGGTAGACCACGGGTAAACATTGGGATCCTAAAGACTTAACCAATGAAGATATCTCAGATTCTGCTGATCTACAGTCTGCTACAGGCCACAATTAACCAAAACAAGTAACCTATACAAATAGCCTATGAAACTAGCCCATACAACTAGCCTATCCAAATGGCATAGCCTATCCATACAACTAGCCTGATCCTATATAAACTGACCGTAAATCATAATAGGCCTAGTTTTTATTGTCTGTCCCTCCAGGAAACACAGACGGCCTACATAAACACCAACTCCTTGGACAAACTCTGCCAGCGTACATCCTCTTTCCTGCATCCAAACTAAGATTTCTTATGACCATCCACTGGCTCACACCCAGAGAAATGAGGTAGACTTTGTCCGAATAGCGATACACTTCATGTGTCAGCCATTCTGACCCAGCTATAGGTCGTATCAGTGCTACGCCTACTCTATGTTCATACTAATAACACTGTTTATGCTGTGTGTTGGTATGAGTTACTTTTTTGGACAGTATAACCCATTGATTTTTCACAGTGCACTCTCCTCCCTCCCTCTTGCAAGCCACGCCCGATGGAACAGAATGCCCTTTGCAGATTTACAAGCTATCCGGAAGCCATGGCGCAGCATAGGAATTGCGGGCTGCGCTCTAACTTCCTACAAGTTTTCCGGGCAAATAGAGACCGAGATGTCAGAATGGCCTGCAGAATAAAGCTAGCACTCGCACAAGTAACCGAGCGTGAAGGGTCATCTATTTTACGTATATATGCAGATACCCGAGCTCATATATAATCTTATTCCATCGTCGTGGAGAAGGTGGCTCTACACTTTACAAGTGGGTTGTGTAAATTATTAAGTACTTATGATGTTTGTTAAGTGTTTCTATTTTTGTGAAGAATGATATGATATTTACTGTTATTGCTGTGAACTTAGTAATTGTTTTCATATTTGCAATGTTCGGTATTTGTTTTTGCTGCNATGCAACAGCAACACAGCAGTGTAACAGACACATTGCTATGCAACAGCAACACAGCAGTGTAACAGACACATTGCTATGCAACAGCAACACAGCAGTGTAACAGACACATTGCTATGCAACAGCAACACAGCAGTGTAACAGACACATTGCTATGCAACAGCAACACAGCAGTGTAACAGACACATTGCTATGCAACAGCAACACAGCAGTGTAACAGACACATTGCTATGCAACAGCAACACAGCAGTGTAACAGACACATTGCTATGCAACAGCAACACAGCAGTGTAACAGACACATTGCTATGCAACAGCAACACAGCAGTGTAACAGACACATTGCTATGCAACAGCAACACAGCAGTGTAACAGACACATTGCTATGCAACAGCAACACAGCAGTGTAACAGACACATTGCTATGCAACAGCAACACAGCAGTGTAACAGACACATTGCTATGCAACAGCAACACAGCAGTGCAACAGACACATTGCTATGCAACAGCAACACAGCAGTGTAACAGACACATTGCTATGCAACAGCAACACTAAAGCAGCTCTTCACAAGTCACAACTTGGGCACGACGATCGCAATTAACGGCCTCTAATTATTGCAGAGGCCGAAATTGCCATCGCTCTCGTGATCCGGTCTGCCGTCGCGAAGTTGGTATCAGAAGCAGGAGATCGTAGCCTGGCTTGGTAACAATGGCAGGAAATTGTATGTACTAGTTTGACATCTTTGTTTTGACAAACTTTATGCCAGCTGTGCTCATTTACTTACTGGTTTAATTTATCAATCAGGTTAGGAAGACGATTTAATTGTATACTTCCCCAATCCGGAAAGCAACATGATTCAAAGTTTTACTTAAATAGGTAAAAGCAGTATGTTGAAAATTAGATCTTCCGTTGCAATGCAAGATATAGATCATGTATATTGTGGGACAGCCTGGGACCAAACTATCGGAAATAGTTATACGTTCGTAACTCAGTCAGCTAATCGCTGACGGCTTTTCAATGGAGAGCCAACAACACAGACAAGGACTCGGCTACTAAGTGTGCTTAAAACGCTACCTGTACTTAGGCCGCTACATGTACCTAGGCCGCTATGTCCACTAAGGCCGTTACGTGTAGTTAGGCCACTACGTCTACCTAGACCGTTACGTTTTGGTAGTACGGCCTCTTCTAATGATTATAACAAAATGAATTGCCGAAAATAACAGGCAGCATAACGTGCAAACTATTCTAATTCGTAGTTTTTTCCGACAATTGAAATTGTATTATACATGAGCATTACAAAAATATTCAAAGTAAGGCTCGTTGAAATAAAAGAAGTCATCCAGATTACCTACACAAGAAAATAATTTTGTTTTTCCTAAATGACGTCCATGTTCACACGCATTTCGAATTTGCACTTTATACCAGGAAATTACAATTCGAAACGAACGTAAACTTGAGGAAACTCCTGCCCAATTCTTTGCTTCGATTCAAATCTTGTCCGCATCACTTGGAAGTTTTTTACGACCTTTTCTGCAGATCAAAACGACGGCGAGCAGCAGAACAAAAATGCTGTAATTTAATCTGGATTGAGTTCTACCATGTCTTTCCTGTGTGTTTTATTCCGGTTGTTTGTCTGTTTGTCTTTATACAACATCTCTGCACGTTTATTTTATTCTTGAAGTTTGCATTTTTTCATAGATTCCTGCAGTTTGTTTGCCGTTTTCTCCATTCCATCAGCGTGTTTGTTGTACAGTTTTTTATAGTTGTTCTTTCCTTATTTCGGTGAGGTCGTAGAAGGAAGGAAGTTTGTGAGTTTGTGACGGTAGTAAGGGACCGATGTCGCCACAGGGAAACAGGTCCTAATTTGCATCTGTTCCAACGAGACTTTGCTGAGAATTGCAGAGAAAACCTAACGAATGTTAAGGCTTGTTGGTCAACAGCTCGGGCTAAACACGCGTTTTTGTAACGCATTGCAGCTACGAAAACCAAAAGGTAAAGCGATTCAAGACACATGTATCCAATTATTAGTGAATAATCACTTCAATTACAAAATTCTGCTAATTTCTTCAGTTTCACACCAAACAACCACTACCAAGTTCTCTAGAAATCGTAATCAGAAGTTAAATCAACAATTGCGGTTTTTAGACTATAAGTTCCAATAGATATTAGATATAAGTTCTAACATTTGTTATATCCGACGACCTATAGATACGGCCGTCGTAGAAAATACAATTGCCACAGCAAATTTGGATGAAGAATAGATGAATAATTTTGCACTCAATTGTAATAGTAATAAATTTTCATCGTTAAATATGCAATTGTACGATGAAAAAATTTGCTTCATTTTGCTCGTAGCGTTATCAATTATCGTTGCATTTAAAAATAAATTTATTTGTAGTTTTTTATTGCGAGTAGCAGAAACATAAACAAAATATTCATTGTTCGCGAATATTTGTCGCATAAATTATAAAAAAATATAGGTACCTACTCTATCATAAGCATTCATTGACACCGTAGGAAGAAATTTCAACAGAGCCATTTATAATCTTGGAAAGTTTTTCATCGGAATTCATTTATTAATAACATATAAATATTCGTGAGTAAACAATATTGTGAGACCATACATTCTTTGGCTAAATATTCTAACAGTTGTATCTCTATTACAAAATTTGCAATAGAATCTCCATTTAATAAATAAATAATAAAAATACGAATACTTTTTTATTATATAATTAACAATTATATTTATGTGATATAATTAGGAATTATATTTGTAAGATATAATAAATAATGATATCTCACCTATACGGATGACAGCAGGCAGCGCAGAGCAGTGACTGGCCACCATCACCGCCACCACCAGCAGCGACAGTACGAAGCTTCTCGTAGACATGGAGTTATGCTTGCAAATTTTTTCGTTAGCCACGTTCTTAAGGGAAACTTTTTGGTGACTCCACACGCAGAGTCGCAGACTTCTTGGTGGCTCCACACGCAGACTTCTTGGTGACTCCGCGCGTAGACGTTTTTCCAGCTCCTCGCGCAGACTTCTTGGAGGCTCTTCGTGCAGACTTCTTCGTGGCTTTTCGCGCAGACTTCTTAATGGCTTTTCGCGCAGACTGGTTGGTACCAACGAAGACTTTGATAGCTTCTCATGCAGACTTGGTTGGAGCAGCAGGTGAACTTTTTTCGTTTCCATGAATTCGACTGAAAATCAGACCTGGATTGCTTGAATCTGAATCGATCATATTTTGGATTGCGACCTTCCCAATTGTGACGTAAACCGATGTAGAGCTAGAATCTAAACTGGTGTCCACAATTGCATCAATTGTTTCTTTGAGCTTCTTTCAACGAAAACGAGGTTTGTGAGATATTGATAGTTTCTCTAGGACAGGGTTTTGGTTCCATTTCGGCAGTAACGACAGCTAATTTTTACTTGAGACCATGATTTTTTTCTGAATCTTCGGCAGTTCAGCTGCTTCTATAGTTTTTGACCAGTCGTCTTGAAATTTTTTACGTGGAGGTACTAGGCACCATCACATCAATATTTCTCATATAAAATACAGATTTACAAAATAGAAGGGTTGGTGAGAAACATCGTTGCGTTTTACTGGAAGACATTCGTGAACACCAAACACCACATGTCGAAGTAGGTTTCAATTATGAATAAATTGTTCAGACAACCATGCTGCGTACAACACCGTAGCCCATTGGTCACTGGACAGAAGCTGCGACATAAAATGTTGGCCAGTTAAGCTCGAAGTTAATCTTTAAAACGTAAATTTTACTGTAAAATTTGGGACAGTAACTTGGTAGCGGTTAAATTTACAGTGCAGTTAAGGCATTAAAGTGAGCGAGGATGAAAAAAATTACACGCAGACAAAGTTTGGAGAAATTTGATTGGAGCTTAGATGTTATTGAGCAGCGTTGCCAACTAAAACTAAGCAAACTTTAGTTGTGAACATAGATCTTCGTCTCGATTATTCGTAGCCCAGGAAACGTGTAATGTTCAGTAGTATTTAACTCTTGTTATCCGGTCGGAATATTTTCAATGCAGATCAGATAAGCAAAAAGTTCGTGTTGTGATTCACCATTATATTTAGAATATCAAAACTAGTTTGTTTACATCGAGCAAATCCATTGAGGGAGCTATTTGAATAGCGACATGCGTCGAGCTTTCCACCCTTACAAATTTGGAGAGTGAAATTGTAGCGTAGAATCAATGCCGGCCTATCGCTGGCCAATCATCCACAACACATAAACCTTCACTAAGTTTCTGAACGCAATAGTACACTTAGCTTTTGCAGGAAGCTTTGGACTTGAAAAATTAGCGCCGAGTTTGCCGGGCGCTTCCGTTCTCGTGAGCAGCAGCGCAGTGCCTGCGATACAATCTTCTTTGTAGGGCTTCTTGGCAGGGCTGTTGGGAGCAGAGCTGATGCTCAACGGCAAACATTTTCTCTCAAAAAACGAACTCCATGTCAAAGTTACTAATCATATACCATACTACTATGTGTTTCATAAACAATTTCCTCCGTGTGCCTAATGAAATATTGTGAGCTTTTTTAATCATAAGATATTTCTGGAGTAAATATCGGGACCTTCTTCAGTTTAATATCAAACTTAACTAAAAGTGAAATCTATACACATTCATGTAACTTCTAGTCGGTAAAAACGAGCTTGAAATCTTTTCTGGATGTTGGAGCACACGTTCCCAGATATTTTTCGCAAATATAAAATCAACTTTTTTCTAAAGTTTGGTTAGGAGTTTTTCGTCACTGAAGTTAAGCGAGTTTAGGTTCAGAGTTCACTTATTAAAAAATTTAATAATTACCAGAGGTATAAAACCAATTACTTTTCCAGCAAACGATGCTCTACGAAGATGTCATCACGACGGGCTCGTGCGGCTGCAAGAAGACGGCGTGCTGTGTTGATCAGAAACAGGAGCTCAATCGCCACCACCTTGCCTTACCAAAACCAGCGGCCGACTGGAACTCTACCCGAGCGCTCCTGGGCCTAAAATGCTCCCATCCAGTGGGCCGAGAGCGTCTTATAAACCCGACGCGTTTTCGAAAACTGTGGCAACAACGACAAAAACAGGGTTGCGAGAATATGACTGGCAGTTGGACTTGGATGCGCAATCAGTTCTCATTTAAACCACAGAATTCTTAATATATACTCAGGCTTGAATTTAGAACAATTATTGCGTCGAAAAGTGGTGGTTATCTTTACTCCCTGCAGGTAATTCCTAGAATCGAAAATGTTAGCAGCTTATGACATAATAAAATATAGTTAGAATTTAACTGTAACTGTATAATTTAACTGTATTTAACTATGAGTTGCATGTTCGAGATGGCAAAAAGCTGTGAATATTTTGTGATATTAAAAATGGGTGACAGGTGTAAGGGCGTAATGATAGCTGACACCGCTATACTTAATCAACGGTGAAAATTACTCGTATCATAACAATTTATCATATGACATAACAATTTATGACATTCAACTGACACAAGTTGGGCGATGGCTGTCATACATTCTCTGAGAGACAGAGAGGTAAGTGTTTGGTAGGTACGTCTTGAAAATTTAGAAAGATAACTTCAAATAAAATATTTGAGTCATTTCGTCCGAAGTTTCTCATGCGGCTCTGATTGATTTACCCCACTCAACAAAAATGAAGCTCACTCATTTATAATTTGATAAGCTGCTTCAATTTTATCCATGTTGCTCATTCCTTGCTAACTTCATTCTATAAATAATATCTTTTAGGGAAAACCTAAATATTACAGGCTGCAGCTGACTAAAGATATTATCAATTCATTGTCGTACTTCGATCACGAAAATTGGACGAAAATTCTTCGATACTCATGCTCTCACCACAAAAAAAAAATAAGCGACAAACCTCGATCTGACTTGTGGTTATGTGATCGTTTATACAAGCAATGATTTCGGTGATTATGAAAACTTACCTCTCTAGAAATATTGTGTCGATAATTAATGAGTCTTTCCCTATGTCAACCCAGACCTGATGACTATGATCTTTTCAGCTGCCCTTACGACCTTATGATCCCAGGAGTTATCGCGTTCCAGGAGTTTGTTTCTTGGAACCACCCATGGGCATGCAGATACACCGCCTTCGAATCCGATCAAGCAACGTTTACTAACGACACCGATAGATAAACTGTGGTCTCAGAAACTCGAAGGTACTAACCACTACTAATTATCGCGTTCGTGCCCTCATCTCGACTGGCTACAGCAGCGGCGCGAGTACAGGCCAGTACCAGTAGTGCGTATCCTAATTCCTGAAAAAAAAATCAGATAAATCTTTATCCGCCTAGTTATTCTATGGTGTTAATTAACTCTAAATACAGACATTGATATCATTAATAGACTTAAATAACAAAAATGCCAAGTATATTTACTTGATTTATCAATTACCATAGCAGTACTGTATACAGTGTATACCGCAGCAGTATTCACAGCGGTATTTACCATAGCACTATTTACCATAACAGTATTTATTGCAGCAGTATTTACCACAGCAGTATTTACTACAGCAATATTTACCATAGCACAATTTGCCATAGCAGTATTTACTACAGTAGTATTTACCACTGCAGTATTTATTACAACAGTATCTACTACAGCAGCATTTACCACAGCAGTATTCATCGCAGCAGTATTTACCATAGCACTATTTACCATAGCAGTAGGCCTATATACCATAAAAGTATTTACCACAGTAGTATTTATCACAGCAGTATTTACCTTAGCAGTATTTACCACAGCAGGATATACCACAGCACTATTGACCATAGCACTTTTTACCATAACAGTATTTACCCTAGTGCTGAAAAATTGAACGTATGGACGGCCCGACTAGCAGCCGACTTATCGGTCAGCCCGTCAAACTTTTCTTTCTTTGCCAGCATCTTTGTTGAGAGTGCTGACATTGCTGCATTGTTGTTGAGAGCGCTACAACATACGACAGTAATATTAACTTTATATTTTCATGTTCATACGTAAGTAACTATGATCTAATCATTCGCATTGTAATTCCCGTAAAGAATTACCACGATAGAGTTTTCTTCCATTCAGTAATCAAGTTTGACACAGTCTTCTGTGTAAAACTTGGCATGACATAGAGTCAAAGACATGCAAGATTATCGATGTGATTGGATGCGTGGGTCGTGGACGCTGAACGGGGCATAATAATTTTTATTCCCGTCCGTCAAGCTACTGTAAGTTTTTTTTTTTTACTCTTTGAAGCCGATCCGTGATTCTGTCCAGTCTACCCAGCGGACAAGCAGTGCTCGTTATTCTTCCAATTCTTTTCTCCTATGAAACGTTTCTCCCCGTAGTTTTCTTGGGCACCACAAACAGTCTAACACAGAGTCTGTTGGCCTAGCTTATGGCATAGTTTGGCCAGTATGCAAGGTGAAGGGCACAATTGGGCATCTTATTCTACACTGCACTCAATTTTCCTACCAATGAAGGGATTTCCGCATGAAGACTGGAAGGTCTTGAGTCTTGACGAGTCTTGAATAACCACAGGGTGGCCCAGTGGTTAAAGTTCAGAGTATCAAGATTGACGCACTAGAGAGGCGCGGGTTCGATCCCAGCTCTGTGCACCAGTTTCTGGTCAGGATCGGCAAGGAGGCCGGGCGGTTAAACACAGCAGAATTTGAAGCAGTGAGTTGCGAGTTTCGAGACCGCAACAAGCTGTGTATGTTCTGCGATGTTAAGAATCGGCGACAGGCCTACGGGCCGGCTACGGCCTAATAAACGCTGAAACCGCTGTTATTATTATTATTGACATCACAACCTGATGTCAAGACTAATGACATCGTCTGCTACATCACTAATGACTAAGACTGCTACATCAATAATGACATCACGACCTGACACTCTCACTTCAGGTTCAGTGGGATCTTTCTTCTCTCTCGGCGGTGCCGCAGTGGTTGGTTCCGCTCCAA